>NW_022631410.1:0-95689 GCF_010015895.1 Lontra canadensis
AGAAGAAGAAGAAGAAGAAGAAGAAGAAGAAGAAGAAGAAGAAGAAGGAGAAGAAGAAGAAGAAGAGGGAGAAGAAGAAGAAGGAGAAGAAGAAGAAGGAGAAGAAGAAGAAGAATAGTGCTTCAGGGACCTGTGGGACTATAACAAAAGACCTAGCATTTGTGTCATTGGAATCCTAGAAAGAGAGGAGAAACAGCGCAGAGATGAAAAGCACTTAAAGAAATAATGGCTGAAAACTTTCCAAATTTAGCAAAGGACATAAACGTACAGACTCATAAAGTTGAGTGAAGCTCAAACAAAGTAAACCCAAAGAGATCTACGCCAAGAGAAATTATAATTAAAATTCTGAAAACTAAATTGATGAGAAAGTCTTGAAGGCAGCCATGATGTCTTACCTATAGAGGGGAAACTATCTGAATGACAGTGAATTTCTCATCAGAATCTTTGGAGGCCAGAAAAAAAAAAGTGGCACACTATATTTCAAGTCCTGAAATAAAAGAAATGTCAGAACCCTATATCCTACGAAATTACCTTTCAGGAATTAAGAAGAAATAAAGACAGTCTCAAATGAAGAGAAGCTGAGAGAATTTAATACTATTAGCTAGTAGCTAAAGGAAGTTCCCCAAACAGAAAAGGAATAATAAAAGAAGGAAACTTGGACCACCAGAAATAAAAAAGAACACAGATATAAGCAAAAAATATTGGTAAGTTTGATAGGATTTCCTTCTTGGGTTTCTTATATTAGACAACAGAAGCAAAAATTGCAATACTGTCCTATGTGGTACTAAATGTATGTAGAGGAAATATTTATGACAACTATATTATAAACAGAGGTAGGTAAAGAGATACAAAAGGAAGTAAGGTTTCTATGCTTCATACAAACTACTCAAATGATGACACCAATTATTGTGGTAAGATATATATGGAACTACCTTGCAATAAGACAAGAAAGGGAAATAAAAGACATACAGATTGAAAAAGAAGAAATAAAATTACCCTGTTTGCACTCAGCGTGATTATCTACATAGATAATTCTAGAAATCTACACACACATACACATACACACACATACACACACACAACATGCTAGAACTAATAAGTGACTTCAGCAAGGTCACAGAATACAAGGTTAACATATAAAAATCAATGATATTTCTATACAGTAGCAATGAACACATAAACACTGAAATTTAAAATACAATATCATTTATAATTGCTCAAAATGAAATATCTGTATGTTATTCTAACAAAACATATTCATAATTTGCATGCCAAAACTATACAAAGCTGATGAAAGAAATCAAAGGAAATAAAAATAAAAATAGGCACAATAGAATAAAGATGTTAATTCTCTCCAAGTTGGTATGCAGTTTTAATGCAATTCCTATCAAAATCCCTAAATGATTAGAAAGATGATAGATAGATAGATAGATGATATATAGATATAGCTAACTCTAAAATTTATTTGGAAAAATAAAAAACTAGAATAGATAAAAACAATTTTGAAAGAGAATGAAGTGGAATCAGCCTAACTGATTTCCAAAACATATACAGCTACAGTAACCAAGACTGTGTGGTATTGGCAGAGGAACAGACACACAGATCAATGCAGTAGAACAGACAACACAGATATAGACCCATACAGATATGCCCAACTGATTTTTGACAGAAGTACAAAAGCAATTCAATGAAGGAAAAATCCTTTCCAACATATGGCATTGGAGCAACTGGAAACCCACAGGCAGTGATCTGAACTTGAGCCAAAGTACCTTATACAGAAAGTTACATAAAATGGATGAGACTTAAATATAAAATGTAAAACAGTATAATTTTTAGGAAAAATTTTGGAGAAAATTTTTAGGATCTAAGACTAGGTGAAGAGTTCTAAGACTTGACACCAGAAGCACAAACTACAGAAGGAAAAATGGATAAATAGGATTTCATCAAAACTTTAAATTTTTGTTCTGTGAAAGACCTTGTTAAGAGAGGGTAAAAAAACAAACTATAGAATGGGATAAAGTATTTGCAAACCATATATCCAACAAAGGACTACTGTCTAGAATATACAAAAGACTCTCAAAACTCAACAGTTTTTTAAAAATTAATTAGAAAATAGGTGAAAGATGGGGTGCCTGGGTTGTGCAGATGGTTGAGCAACCAACTCTTAGTTTCAGCTCAGATTGTGATCTCAGTCGTGAGATCAAGCTGAGCATGGAGTCTGCTTAAGATTCTCTCTCCTCTCCCTTTGACCCTCCCTCTTGTGCACTTTCTCTCACTTTCTCTCTTTCTGTAATAAATAAAAAAATAAATAAATCTTTTTTAAAAAGAAAGAAAATAGGCAAAAGTCATGAATAGACATTTCACCAAAGAGGATACAGAGATGGCAAATCAGCACATGAAACATCATTAGTGATTACTGAATTGCAAATTAAAAGCACAATGAAATGTCACTACACACTTACCAGAATGGCTAAAATTTTAACAAGTGTAAAACCATATGCTGGTGAGGATACAGAGAAACTGAATCACTCATATATTGCTGATAAGAATGTAAAATAGTATAGCCACTCTGGAAAACAATTTGGCAATTTCTTTAAAAATCTAAACATGGGGACATCTGGATGGCTCAGTCAGTTATGCCTCTGACTCTTGATCTCAGTTCAGATCTTAATCTCAGAGTTGTGAGTTCAAGCCCCACATTGAACTCCATGCTTGGCGTGGTGCCTACTTAAAAATAAAAATCTAAACATGTAACTACCCATTCCACTCCTGGACATTTGTCTCAAAGATGTGGTCACACAAAAACCTGAACATAAATGTTTATGACAAAAATGCTTATTCATAATAGTCAAAAACTGGAAACAATCCAGATCTCCTTCCATGGGTGAATTGTTAAACTAACTGTGGTACATCCATACCATAGACCAATACCTAGCAATAAAAAAGAATGAATTATTGATACATGTAATAACATGGACAAATCTCCAGAGATTCCAGTATGTGAAAAAAGTCAATCCCAAAAGGTTACATACTGTATGATTCAATGTATGTAACACCTTTAAATGACAAAGTTTCAGAAATGGAGAACATGTTAAGGCTACTGGGGCTTAGGAGTTGGGGCAGAAGGGAAATGATATGGGTATAAAAGGGCAACATAAGAGATCCTCATGGTGATGGAAATGTACTGTCTCTTGACTATATCAATGTCAGTATCCTGATTGTGATATTATACTACAATTTTACAAAATGTTACCATTGGGTAAAGCATAGATGAGATCTCTCTGTATTGTTTCTTACAACTGTATGTAAATCTACAATGTTATAAAAACCAGAAGTTTTTTTCAGAAAACTTTTTTATTATTATTATTATTATTTTGCTTAAAGAACTAAAAGAAGGAAATAGAACTGGTTATCTCACTAGTCAACAAAATACATATGTTGAACATCTGTATTAAATCAAAGAATGAATGAGTGACTAGACATCCTATTGGCCTATGCTCATCTGGTGGACAGCCCTATCTTGACCTTCTAGGTAATTAAAATTAAATTAAAATTAATTAAACTCAACACCTTTGTTTTGTGTCTTGGTGAGCTATGCAAGCTTAGTATACAAGGCCAAAAGGAGCCTTAGAGGCCACCCAATCCAACTCTCTCATTTTGTACAGAAGAAATTGAGGACCAAGAAGACTAAATTATCAGGTCAACTTTAAATATACAGTTCGTAGTGGAACAAGGCCAAAGTTCCCATTTGCCAGTACAATATCCTTTCCATCATAGACTTTGATTTACGTATCCCCAAGAGTGAAGACTGTCTCCTTGATAGGTCTATATGGAGATTTATTTAAGGAATCTACTGTACACCATCTGAAACTGAACTCCCACTGCATACTCTCTGGAATAGAATGGCCTCTTTTATATAGGATGACTGATCACCAAACCCATCCCTGGAAACTGTCAGCAAAGACAAAGAGCAGCAAAGAAAAACATCAATAGCCTAGAAGCTCACCATCCTTCCTGGACAAGCGCAGAAGAAGTCCCCACAAATAAGGAGTTCCCCCTGCCCTAGAGAGCAGGAAGGACTTCTACCGTGCATCTTCCCTCTAGCTGTATTCCAGCATTCTGAGAACATAAAAACATTAAATATTTATTGAGTAATTATTACATGCCAGGAACTATGCTAGATGCTAGGGACAGTGAACAAGAGACACAATCCCAAGCTTCACGGAGATGCCATCTGTGAGAAAACAGCTACAGGTAATTACAATACAGTATGTCAAGAGTTAAGAGTAAGGCCATAATACCCTGAGAGGACAAGACAGAAGTAGGGAGAGTAAGCATTCAGGATAACCAGACAGTGGAGAACTAGGTTAATTGTTTACTCGATTTACTCAACTGAGAGAGTATCTAAATAAAATAACTGTTTTGGATCTTACACAGTTCACTTTAAGGCTTTGGGAAATGTTTCTATAAACCTCATAATCACATTTTCATTTATCTGTTTTGTCAAGTCAGCTTTTTGTATAGTAGCTATACTTTTAAAAGACTTTTACTGCATTTGTAAAACACTATACTATCACCTCCCCCTACTCCCACTCCCTAAATCAATCCTGTCAAAAGAATTTTTTTATTGTATTTGTTTTGGTACTTAAAAACCCAGCATGGAACTCAAACGACATGGTTTACATTTTTTCCACGACTGGCATGCCATATTTTGTCACACCCACTAATCAGATATTTTCCACTCATCTCTCTCTGTTGTATATGAAGCTGGCAGAAGACAATATTCTAAATTGCTTTCCAATCACAGCACCTCAAGAGACTTAAAAACGCATTAACCTCAGGCAAGATAGCATGCTTTCATTTTTCAGGAAAATAAAACACTAATTATTGTTCCCCCAAACCTTCCTTAAAGGTCAAAAATAAATCCATAAATGCAATAAAATTGAGAGAAAACTTAACCTAGAACTTAAAGGAATAAACTCTTGATCTTGGAGTAAACATTTGAAAAACTCACTTTAATTTAACTTCTTCTGTGCCATAGTACCAAAACAAAGGGGGTTAATTAAGGACACAGTAATCTTTTGTCTGGTTTGTTTTCTCCTCATTCTCACAGGTATAAGTGTAAATTACTTGTCTAGCTTAAGATACTTATTCACGATTCAGGTCAATGGATATTCGCTTAGAAGAAGGCAAGCACTGTGAACAGTGCTCTTAATTAATAATATCTTCACTGCATTGTTATATATTCTGGTAAATTGAAATCAACAGCAAAAATGCCTCATTTATTTCAGTAGGACTAAAGAAAATTTTAAAATTTATGTAGTACAAACAATATGTGTGAGCCACCTGTTTGCTTTTTAACTAAATGGATTGGTATGGAATGACAGCTGCTGCAAAACCAACAACACTTCAAATACTATATATTACTTTGCCAAGAAGATGAAATTTTGGTATCATTTACTTTATTACCATGGGACGTGTTAATGGAGATTCCTACAGAAGAGCACTGTAATGAGTATTTCTAGCCACTAAGTGTCACTCTTCAGTTAAATATTTTAAAACTGCACTGAAGGGGGGCATGACTGTAGAGTCTTTTGAATGGGGTCAATCAGAAACAAACAAAAAAGACTAGATTATATAACACCCTCAAAGCAAAGCACAGGCACTATTACCAGTGGAAACTGCATAAAGAGGAATTCCTAGAGATAGAGGTGTTGCTCTCAGTGGAATGCCAAGTGATCAAATCAGACATTTTGCAAGCTTAAATAAGGTTTGAGCTGCACTAAGCCTTGTAATCTGTTTTTACCAATATAAATGCCAAAACTGAATTGCCACTATAAAGTCTGCCAAGTTTCTTTGTATTGTATGTCAGTATGCTGTTTTCCTTGATAGTGCCATCAATAAACATGTCTGGGGATCAACTGCTTGTGATCAGATATGCTACTTTCATTGTTTCAAGCTGAGCTGATATATGAAAAGCCAATGCCAAAGAGGTTCCATTCAGGCTTGAGCATGTGAGGGAAGAGATAGGGCATAGTTCCCTTTACCCTGCATACATAGGTCTAGATTAATGTTGGAAATCCCCCAATGCTCATGAGTTACAGACCTCATTTCTGAGACATGCATAAATTTTAGACAACAGCATAATGCTCTGCCCCTTGTAGGTGTTTTCTAAATAATTCAACAGATAAATACTCCGAGTTTAAAAGAACAAGATTTTCAGCCATACCACTCATCATATGTAAGAGTCTTGTTATCTCAAGATAGCAATATTATTGTATATTTTTCTGGTTATGTCACCATACAGGATAAAAATATATGTTGTTGCTGGAGTTTCTTTGCAATTAAAGGATCCCTTCAAATGTTTTTCCTCAAAATAAAATATCTATACTCAGCGTTACTCAAATCTCTATCTTTTCTTGCAAGGCAGACGGCTTCCATTTTGAAAAAAAAAAAACAGTTTTTCTAGCTTCTACTAAGTTTCGGGGGGCTTGTTTGTTTCATTTGGTTTGGTTCTTATTTTGTTTGTTCAATCGTGGGCATTTCATGCTGGGTAATCTTTCATACTTATAACACAAGTCAGAAAAGTTAATGAGTACTTTAAAAGTTCAGAGCTGAGAAAAGTAAATTTGTAAGGGTAGGAGTGGGCAAGTAAAACTTTATAAAAATAGTACGTTCTTTAAAAGTACACATTACTATATGGACAGAATTTCCTTAGTCCTAAAAGTGGAGACAGGACATTCATATAGCTAGAATGGTGTGAGCAAAGATGTTGAAACAGTATATTTTGGAGACAGTGAGCAAAGCAATTTGGACTGAGTAATGATTTCACATAAGAAAGTGGTAGTTGACTAGGATTAAAAGAATTTTTGGAACCAGACTGGAATGGAAAACATGAAGTCAATAAGTTTTAGCTTATACAAACTAAGAGACAATGAGAACCATTAAAAATTTGACCACAAAAATGAAAATGATATAAAAAAATGTATCCATAAGATTAATCAGACAAAGATGTGGAAAATTTAGAGGTGGCAAATGAGGATTATACAAAGTTTTTTAACAATGTGTACTGCAGATATATTTCAAGATTCTTAAAAATGTATAAATATCCACATCTAATAAATTCTTCTGCTGAATAACCCACAATAATTTTAAATAAAATAAAACATTTTAAAAAATCCACAAAAGGAAAATAAGAGGTACACCAAAATTATATCACCATTTGTGGTTTTTTTAAAGATTTTATTTATTCATTTGAAAGAGAGTGAGCATGAGCCGGGGAGAGGGGCAGGGAGCAGCAGACTCTCCACGGAGCAGGAAGCCTGACGTGGGGCTCGATTCCAGGACCTCGAACCACGACCCAATCCCAAGGCAGATACTTAACTGAGCGATTCAGGCATCCCCACATCAATATTTCTATTAGGAAAAAAATACCTCAGTATCCAAAATTGGGGAAGAATGACACCTATTCTTGAAGAATTTTGTGTACTAGACGAATAACTATGAACACTATGCAAATTACATAGAAAAACTGAAAAACTCATGATTATGTACTTATATACAAATATAGTATCACTTAATCACAATTTGAAGTGCAAAAAACATCTCCAGAGTGCAATGCTTGTTTACCTAAAACACCAGTAATAAGGAATTCAAGAAGACAGACTAGATCTGAGGCTCTGAAAGCTCTTCTTTTTTGTATATCCAGAGGTCCTCAAGTTTTTTTTTAGGAAAAGAGTCTAGGGGGTCCATCCCAAATCAGCACACTGGCTGTGACAGAGGGGCATTACTACTGGGGAAAAGCTGGTCTTGGCAGGTGGTGACTGAAGCCAGAAGGCTTCAGAAGAAGCAAGGGCATCTATAGCAACCATGGGTGATGGGGCAGCACCTTGAACTGCTGGTGGCAATTATTCTAGAATGTCAGTCCCATTGTTGTAGTCAAGGAAGAAAACTCCCAGTCATGCTGAACAGGGCCCACTGGATTACAAGTCTTTTCATTTCCTTCTTCAACCATTTTCACACAGTGCTACAGGTGAAGACAGAACAGGTTCTGGTGACAATCAGCTCACAGGCGTGAACCAAGTTTTGGCTTTATGGAACAGTGGCCTTCGTGGAGCTACATCAGGCTAGGCAGCTCCAGAGAGAACAGTGTGACCCAGACAGGATATAGACATCATGGGGTTTTCTATTTCTCCAATCACCACCTTTAGCTGTACTAGCTCAAGTCTCCCTTTCTCATCCCTTACAAACATTTCAGAAAAAGTACAGAACTTTAAGATTTTTTTTTTTTTTAATTTGACAGAGAGAGACACAGGGAGAGAGGGAACACAAGCAGGGGGAATGGGAGAGAGAGAAGCAGGCTTCCCACCGAGCAGGGAGCCCGATGCAGGGCTCGATCCCAGGACCCTGAGATCATGACCTGAGCCGAAGGCAGATGCTTAATGACTGAGCCACCCGGGCGCCCCAAAGTACAGAACTTTCTGGATCACTTTTCAGGTACAAAATAGCCCAATCTGATATGAAACTTACAACTTAGAGCTCATTTCATCCTTTCCTCTGCAATGCCATCCAGGCCTTAAAGACTTAGAGTGACAAAGAAAAGAGCGAGAGATCTTTCACTCCTCCTCCCCAGCCAGCCCCATTTCAGAGCTCCTTTCTCCTGGCTTGTGGCATAGAGGGAAGAGTTGGAATGAGACTAGTGGCTCTTTCTTATCTGATCGCTGTTGTCATCCTTTCTTGGCTAAAGCTGGGTATTGAAGCGTTCTGTGTGGCAGGTATCCAAATGTTGGCTCTTTCATTAAGCAAATGTGGTTCCATGAGACAGAAAATCTGCCTCCAGCTTGTCCTCTTCCAATGCCCTTCAGTTTGCACCCCTGGAGGTCCCTTCACTTCATATCTTCTTTCTGCCAGGATATACTTGCCTGGAGGCAAGTTGTCTTAAGTAGACTTCTGTCAAGATGGCTGAGGCCCAGCTACCTTCCCAGCTGACTCTCCAAAAACTCACACATCCTTGATAGGCCTAACATGGGAGTGCAAGCTGTCCATACGGCCCCTCCTCCATTCTCTGCTCTCCTGTTGAATAGGCACTGGACAGATCAGCAAGTCTACACTGTAAGCAGACATCAAACCAGGACTCAAAAATATTTACGAGTAAACCACCGCACCTCTGCTTGAGGGTGTTGAGCATCCTGTCTTCTTCCCCTCAGTAAAAAACAAAAACAAAAACAAAAACAACAAAAAAACCCCACAGACCTCTCCCCTTAGGCTAATGATGCCCTTTTCCTTACTTTCACCCTTGTCTTCTGGTCTTCTGCATCTACAGCTGGGAGCAGGAGAGGGGAGAGAGTGATGAGTGGTGCTGAGGTGATTAGGAGTAGCAGAGCCTGTTTACCTCTTAGTAAGTTCTCAGCAGATATAGGGTCTGTCCCCTAATTATTTCATGCTATTGTAGCTACTGGATGCTGCCTTGTCCCCAGCTTTGAGTCCTATCAACAGGAAAAGTTCAGCTTAGCATCTTGTTATTAAGAAAGGCTACCTATAAGAAATCTCTGAACTGAGAAACACAGATTTCAAGGAAGCAAAATGCTGCCTAAATTCAGAAATATTTTCCTGGAGTTCAAAACCTCTCCCTACGGTGTAATCGTGAAACAAAGAAATGGAGTCTGAGTCTCCTTTGAGTGTTAAAATGGTGCCCCTCTAGTTGCATTCCACAGATGGACAGGCATTTCTTAATAAGCCCTAGTGCCAAATTATTTTCATTCTTAAGGCCCAGCTCTGGATTCATACATACACCTCTTCCTGTTATTAAAACTGGTCCCAAGAGAGTTGGAATCAGTTGTAGAATCCACTGCCTCAAAGATTCAGAACTACTATTACCACTTCCACCAACTACCCACGCCCACATTTCTGTCTCATTCTGTCCACTGGTCCCATTTCCCTCTCTAACCTGCCCTGTCAGAGACTTCTTGCTTATCCCCAAAAGATTCCCCTAACTTCAAACCACAGGGAATGAGGTTGGGATCTTTTTTTTCCTGTCTCCTTCTTGAAACATCACCATAGGGCTTCAGGGGGCATAACAAATGTGATCCAAGTGCAAGACAGTTTATTAAATAAAACAGAATTCCTTTGGTCACCTCCCACCCCAGAAATAGCTACTCTTTAAAATGACATTTCTCCAGGCTCACCCATCCCCCTACCCCCTTCCCTTCTAAAACCCTCAGTTTGTTTCCTGGAGTCCATAGTCTCTCATGGTTCATCTCCCTCTCTGATCCCCCCCCCCTTTAGTTTTTCCCTTTCTTCTCCTAATATCCTCCATGCTACTCCTTATGTTCCACATTGAAGTGAAACCATATGATAATTGACTTTTTATGCTTATTTCACTTAGCATAATCCCTCCAGTCCCATTCATGTTGATGCAAAAGTTGGGTATTCATCCTTTCTGATGGCTGAGTAATATTCCATTGTGTATACAGACCACATCTTCTTTATCCATTCGTCTGTTGAAGAGCATCTCAGCTCTTTCCACAGTTTGGCTATTGTGGACATTGCTGCTATGAACATTGGGGTACATATGATCCTTCTTTTCACTACATCTGTATCTTTGGGGTAAATATCCAGTAGTGCAATTGCCAGGTCATAGGGTAGCTCTATTTTTAACTTTTTGAGGAATCTCCACACTGTTTTCCAAAGGGGCTGCACCAACTCGCATTCCCACCAACAGTGTAAGAGGCTTCTCCTTTCTCCACAACTTCTCCAACATTTGTTGTATCTTGCCTTGTCAATTTTTGCCATTCTAACTGGTGTAAGGTATCTCAGTGTGGTTTTGATTTTAATTTCCCTAATGGCTAATGATGATAAACATTTTTTCATGTCTGTTAGACATTTGTATGTCTTCTTTGGAGAAGTGTCTGTTCATGTCTTCTACCCATTTTTTAATTTGATAATTTGTTTTTCGGGTCTTGAGTTTGAGAAGTTCTTACTTATTGACAGAGAGATCACAAATAGGCAGAGAGGCAGGCAGAGGTGGGGGGTGGGGTGGAGAGCAGGCTCCCCGCTGAGCAGAGAGCCCCATGTGGGGCTTGATCCCAGAACCCTGGGATCATGACCTGAGCCAAAGGCAGAGGCTTTAACCCACTGAGCCACCCAGGCGCCCCAAGTTTGAGACATTCTTTCTAGATCTTGGATATCAGCCCTTTGTCTGTAGTGTCGTTTGCAAATATCTTCTCCCATTCTGTGGGTTGCCTCTTTGTTTTGTTAACAGTTTCCTTTGCTGTGCAGAGGCTTTTTATCTTGATGATGTTCCAAAAGCTCATTTTTGCTTTTGTTTCCTTTGCCTTTGGAGATATGTCTTGAAAGAAGTTGTTGTGTCCAATGTTGAAGAGACTACTGCCTATGTTCTCCTCTAGGATTTTGATGGATTCCTGCCTCACACTGAGGTCTTTCATCCATTTTGAGTTTATCTTTGTGTATGGTGTAAGAGAATGGTCGAGTTTCATTACTCTGTATATAGATGTCCAATTTTCCCAGCACCATTTATTGAAGAGACTCTCTTTTTTCCACTGGATATTTTTTCCTGCTTTGTCGAAGATTAGTTGACCATAGAGTTGAAAGTCCGTATCCGGGCTCTCTATTCCGGTTGACTGATCTACGTGTCTGTTTTGGGTCAGTACCATGCTGTCTTGGTGACCACAGCTTTGTAATACAGCTTGAAATCAGGCAACATGATGCCCAAACTTTGTTTTTCTTTTTCAACATTTCCTTGGAAATCCAGGGTCTTTTCTGGTTCCATACAAATTTTAGGATTGTTTGTTCCAGCACTTCGAAAAATGTCATTGGTATTTTGATCAGGATGGTGTTGAAAGCATAGGTTGCTCTTGACAGCATAGACATTTTAACAATGTTTATTCTTCCAATCCATGAGCATGGAAAGTTTTTCCATCTTTTTGGGTCTACTTCATAGCACTGGGTGTTATAAGCAAACAACGAATCCTGGAACACTGCGTCAAAAACTAATGATGTACTGTATGGTGACTAACATAACATAATTAAAAAATTAATTTATTAATTAAAAATAAAATGGCACTTCTCTGGTTTTGTTTTGTATTGTTTTATCTTACTACATAACCGTAAGATCTTCTTTTAGTCAAAATAAGAATTATCTGTAAGTCGACACATGAAAAAGTGCTCCACATCCCTCGGCATCAGGGAAATACAAATCAAAACCACAATGAGATACCACCTCACACCAGTCAGAATGGCTAAAATTAACAAGCCCGGAAATGACAGATGCTGGCGAGGATGTGGAGAAAGGGGAACCCTCCTACACTGTTGGTGGGAATGCAAGCTGGTGCAACCACTCTGGAAAACAGCATGGAGGTTCCTCAAAATGTTGAAAATAGAACTACCCTATGACCCAGCAATTGCACTGCTGGGTATTTACCCTAAAGATACAAATGTAGTGATCTGAAGGGGCACGTGCACTCGAATGTTTATAGCAGCAATGTCTACAATAGCCAAACTATGGAAAGAACCTAGATGTCCATCAACAGACAAATGGATAAAGAAGATGTGGTATATATACACAATGGAATACTATGCAGCCATCAAAAGAAATGAAATCTTGCCATTTGCGACAATGTGGATGGAACTAGAGGGTATCATGCTTAGCAAAATAAGTCAATCAGAGAAAGACAACTATCATATGATCTCCCTGATATGAGGGAGAGGAGATGCAACATGGGGGGTTAAGGGGGTAGAAGAAGAGTAAATGAAGCAAGATGGGATTGGGAGGGAGATAAACCATAAGTGACTCTTAATCTCACAAAACAAACTGAGGGTTGCTGGGGGGAGGGGCGTTGGGGGGGGTTATGGACATTGGGGAGGGTATGTGCTATGGTGAGTGCTGTGAAGTGTGTAAACCTGGCGATTCACAGACCTGTACCCCTGGGGAAAAAATATATGTTTATAAAAAATAAAATTTAAAAAAAAATGCCAAAAAAAAAAATAATTATCTGTAAGTCTCTCCAGTTTCTTATAGAAGCAATAAATCCCTGAGCCATATATGTGAATTCACCCCAATGATAACTATTTCACACAAATAAAATTACTTTCTTTTTGGAAAAGTTGTCACCATAACCAGTTACAACTCCATGATTTTCCCCATAAGCCAGAGAATTAAAGTAAATTTAAAACCTGCCATTTTCCCTTTTCCCCTCACCCCTAATTCCAATTAAATGAAAGATCAGAAAGCTGTATTTATGTAATGTTTAGAACTCCTCAACTAGAAAATACTACAGAAAACCAAGTGTTGCTTAATAGTCTGCATTTACTAAGAAATTGTGGTAATAGGGTCAGTTTTCATTTTCCAGGGTTGAATACAATGGAATTGGAGAAATATGGAGGTTTATGGGAAGAAAAATCTTAAAAACATGGTCTCAAATAAAATAGGGGAAAAAACAAAAACACATTTTTAGTAAGCATTGCAATACTCTTCGGATAAAATCCTGAGCCCAATTCAGCTTCCATAAGACCATTACCACAGACTAATAGCACACATCATTAGATTCTAACTTTAACAGCACAGCCTCATCGAACATATGTGCTGTCTGCATGGGAGGTCTGAGGGCTAAAGCTAGAGCATGCAGCAAAAAATGTGTGAAAAGCAGTGCACTTCTGAAAGATTTTACTGAATATTAACATCCATTAAAAACTTTCTTTGTGTTGCACACACTCATAACCTTTATCCATCTCTCCCCTCCCTCACTCTGTAGTATCTGCATATAAACAATTGAGATAACTAAATAATTCTCAGGTTACTCACTAAAAATAAACCTAAATACAATTCTTCAGTGAGATGTAGTCTAAGCACTTACGAGCCACTGGGGCTTCTCACAAGAATCTAAAATATTAGAGAAATAAGATCTTCCTGTGAGTGTAAAACTCTGAACGCCTAATACACAGGGCAAAGATGCAAAGTCACCTTAAAAGACATATGAAAAGACTTGCCTGCTATTTGATTAACCATATAATGATGCTTTCTTAAATATGTCAATCAAAAGGGGAACGGGCCAATCAAATACACATAGATAAAGAAGCCTCAGAAAGGTCCACTTCAGCAGCACTCGTTCAAGCACTTGTACGTGGGAAAATATTTTGGGGCCAAATAAAGGTTATTAAATTAATCTAATTCTCTTTGTCCTAATTAATGCTCAAAACAAGCTAAGGGCTGCTGGGGGGTGGGGGGATAAGGTGGCTAGGTGACGGACATTGGGCGAAGGTATGTGCTATGGTGAGTGCTGTGAATTGTGTGACTGATGACTCACAGACCTGTACCCCTGAAATAAATAATACATTATATGTTAATAATTTAAAAATTTTTCTTCATGTACACAATAAATATTCACTGAGTAGTCACTTTGTGCCAAGTTTAAAAAAAAAAAAAAGGTATTATGGCTTTACTTCCCAGGAACATATACCTACAAGGAAAAGATGGGCCAGTCACATAAATTTGAGTATTCTGGTTCTAATGGCAGTAATATTTATTTTTACAAGTTACTGGCTTCCCCAGTAACCTAACTACAAGTAACCTGAGCTAATCAGGCTGACTGAAGTTTCTCACTATCTGTTCCAGTTAAAGTCCTCAGTATAAATTAACAAATATACTTTACAAACCTCATTACTATGAGTCACCCATGACATATGGATTGAACTTAATGTCAAAATTATGCTTCTAAGCCGGCTGAGTTAAGGACTTGATCCCAAGATAAAAAATGTCAATTTGTGAAGACTTTGAGTTATAGATTGCCATCATTCCCATGTAACAGAGATGAGCTACACTATCACCCATAGGAATGACTTACTAGAACCCATCTCATATATCTAAAGTTTTGAAATATAGATATTTCAAATAAGCCTTTATGACATTATTTCTCTACCCCTGCCCTTGGCAGACTTCACAACACTCTTTCCTTGAACGCCAGAGGCAACCTTAGAACCATTATTAACATAATCTTCTAAACAACCCATCAATTAAAATTGGCATGGGGGGCCCTGAGTGGCTCAGTCAGTTAAGTGTCTGACTCTTGATTTTGGCTCAGGTCATGATCTCAGGGTCCTGAGATCAAGCCCCATGGCAGGCTCCAGATTCTCTCTTTCTCTCCCTCTGCACCTCCCTCCACCTCTCTCTCTCTCTCTCAATAAATAAATGAATAAATAAATTTTAAAAATAAAATTGGCATGAAATGAGACCTATTTTGCATCTCTGGTATAGACTTTAGGTTGTTTGGAAATGATACTTCATATTCTTTGCATATATCAAAAGTGTAATTTGTGTCAAATATATATGGCCATAGTGTATTGTGATAAAATTTCAGGGTAAAAAAAACTTTTTTTCAGAAAAACTGATACAGAATTTTTTTTTTAATGTATGCTATTTTCTTTAGGCTTGAGGTGAAACATTCAAAAGAGAAAATTAAATTTTGATCTTAAATTATTCGAGTTTCCCAGTAGTAAGAATCATCTTCCCATTTTTCATCAAACTTCATAGGATTTGTCCCATAACTCTGCATCCTGTTCAATCTTCTGTTTCCTAAAAAGTTCACACAAATGATAAAGGGTGGCTACTTCAGTGATTAAAGGCATATAGCCAGCTGGCACAAAGCTTGAAACAAAAGAGAAGTGAGTGAGAAAAGCTTAGCCAAGAGCTGTAAGAGATAGTAATCATGATTTGTTAATTGTATCATAATTGCCCACAGAAAAAGTGTGTCATCCTACTGTATGGTAAGACAGAGTAATATCTTAACAGCAGTCTTAAAACATGAGAGAATTTTGCATACTTAGTAGGACCATTCCTTGGTCCTCTTCTACTAAAAAACAATAGTAATTAGATTTAAGCTGTCCCCTGCCTAATGGAAGGACTAAAAAGGAACAAAAGGGAATTTTTCATTTACAAAGTTGCAAATTAAAGGTGAAAACAGGGCCCTCAGTAAGGGTGCCAAAGGAAAGTATGAATGGAATGAAGACTAAGAAGTTGGGTGAGAAAGATTTGGTTGAAGCAAAGAGGACGTCTAGGGAGGGATATATGCTAGGGGTGGATGGGTGGCTCAGTCAGTTAGGCATCCAACTCTTTCAGCTTAGGTATTGATCTCAGGGTCATGAGTTCAAGTGTCACTTTGGGCCCCATGCTAGGCATGGAGCCTGCTTTAAAAAAAAAAAAAAAGAGGATGTCCAAGCCTAGTGAAGTACAGGAATCTTGGGGAAGCTTAAAAAGAAGGATGAATATGTTCTCACTAAAGCCATGAATAAAGCTTTGCTACTAGTAAGTTGTACTAGAAATTTTTCCCAACTCAAATAAAAAATAAATAAAAATTAGGAAGAGACAAATAATTTTCAAGTGACATGGTGATATAACTAGAAAAAAACAAGACAAACAATGAAAAATTATAACAATAAGATAATTCAATGAAGTAACAGAACAGAAAATTAAATAAATCAATAGTTCTGTATATAAATTATGAATTAGAAAATAACAAAAAAAACCCTCAACTGAAAAAGAAATGTGCAAATATACATGTTGAAAGCTATAAAACTCTCATTAAATACATAAAAGTAAATGTGATCAACAGCAAGATAAATCATGCTCTTTTTTTTAAAGATTTTTTTTATTTATTTGTCAGACAGAGATCACAAGTAGGCAGAGAGGCAGGCAGAGAGGGGGGGGCGGGGAGGAAGGCTCCCTGCTGAGCAGAGAACCCGATGTGTGACTTGATCCCAGGACCCTGGGATGACGACCTAAGCAGAAGGCAGAGGCTTTAACCCACTGAGCCACCCAGGTGCCCAATAAATCATGCTCTTAAGATTATCAGTTCTCTGGGGCACCTGGGTGGCTCACTCGTTAAGTGTCTGCCTTTGGCTCAGGTCAAGATCCAAGGGTCCTGGGATTGAGCCCCACATGAGGCTCCCTGCTCAGTGGGAAGCCTGCTTCTCCCTCTTCCACTCCCCCTGCTTGTGTTCCCTCTCTCACTGTCTGTCTCTCTCTGTGTCAAATAAATAAATAAAATCTTTTAAAAAATTATCAGTTCTCTTAAAATTTAATTTAATACAGCTCAAAAAAAAAATACCAAGAAGTTCTTGGATCTAAACACGTTGATTGTAAAATTTAAATATAAAGAAAAATAATGGAGTGGAGGTGACTAGCCCTAACAGATCTTAAAAAGACTGCAAAGCTTCTATAATTTACTGACATATAAATGGACCAATGGAATAGACCATAAAGTCTAGAGATAGAGCCAGTACATACCAAATTTTAGTTCATCATTCAAGTGACATCTTAAATGATTGGGAGAAAGCACCTTTTAATAAATGAGGCTGAGACAACTGGATAACCATTTAGAAGAAGATAAAATTGGATCAGTACAAAATAAATAAATTCCAAATGGTTCAGAAATCTGAATATAAAAATATTACACACCCATAAAAAAGGATGAGATAAGGCCATTTGAGATAACATGGATGGGCCTAGAGGATATGATGCTAAGTGAAATAAATTCAGTCTGAGAATGATAAATATCATATGATTTCACTCATAAAAGGAATCTTTAAAAAATGAAAAAACAAAAAGCAGAATCAGAACTATAAATACAGCAAACAAACTGATGGTTACTGGAAAGGAGAGTGGTGGGGGGATAGGCAAAATGGGTGAAAGGGAGTGAGAGATACAGGTGTCCAGTTATGGAATAAGTCATGGGAATAAAAAGCAGAATATAAGGAATATAGTCAGTGATATCATTATAATGATAAAATGGGACAGATGGTAGCTATACCATTACAGACAATGTATAAACTTGTCAAATCACTAATTTGCACACCTGAAACTAATGTAACATTGTGTGTCAATTATACTCAAAAAAAAAAAAAAAAAAAAACCAAGCAGACAAAAAAAAAAAAAAAAAAAACCTTGAGAGGAACCTGGCTGGCTCAGTCCATTGAGCATGTAACTCTTGATCTCTGGGTCATGAGTTCAAGCCCTACATTAGAGGCATAGTTTACTCTAAGAAAAAAAATTGAAACTACAAGTACAAAAAGAAATTATGGTTGAACAACTTCATAAACTGGGAATGAGAAAGCCTTTCTCATGACTTAAAATCTAGAATCTATAAAATAAAAGATTGACAAATCTGACTTTATAAATACAAAATAAATTTACATGACAAAAATATATAAACAAATATGTGTGCACAGATACAGATATAAGCAAAAAGAGCCTAGGAAAAATGAAGAAAATGACCAAAAATCTAAAGGAAAAACATAATAAAATGATAGTTCACACAAATAGAAATGTTAATGACCCTTAAACAAATTAAAGTGTGCTCCACCTATCTCATAAGAAAAATATAAATTACACAGCACTGAGATCCATTTCTTACCTATCAGACTGTCAAAACTCCAAAAGTTTGAAAGTATACTCCATCATCAAGACTGTAGAGAAACAAGCACTCTGAAACATTTGTGGTTGGAATGCAAACTGATGTGATCTCTATTGAGAAGGAAGTTGGTATTATATTAAAAAAAATTACAAATGTGTTTACTCTTTACCTCAGCAATTCCACTTTTATCAATCTTCCTGAAGATACACTTCAAGAAACACAAAATAGCATATACACAAGGTTACAATGAAGGATTCTTTGTCATACCAAACAACTGAAAACAACTCAAACATCCTTTAAAAATGACAGGTTAACTGAACTACATTACATCCACAAAATTAATAGATACCATTCAACCATAGAAAAGAATGAGAAAAATCTCTCTGTACTACCATGGTGTGAGTCTAATATTATGCAGTACCCTGACACAATTACAAATTGAGAACCACCATAAAATCTAAACTATCTTTTTGGCTCATATTTTGTGGTAATGTGTTATTCACATCTAGTTATAAATGAAAGAACTGGTATGGTATAAAATTTGGTGGCTGCTTCTCTGAGCTATGCATTGTATTAAATCGACAGAATGTACACAGTTTTTATAGAATACCTAGATCAGTTTTGAATATTTCTGTAATAATGCTACGTCTGTATATTATACAAGGGAAAAACCAAACTTCTTCTTCATATCTTGGGATTTTATTCATATAATTTGTAAAACTACAGATTTCTAAAATATAAGTCAACTGTAAAAATCCTTAATGAAACGGTAATAAAAGGCTAAAAAATGTACTTTCACTATTACCTCCTACATAAATTTCACCCTAAGGTAATATATGATGTGGTTTAAGATACCATATGAGATGAAATAAAATCTATACCATGACCCATTTCGATGACCATTAAAAGATTTAAACCAGGAATGGCCTTTCAGAGGCCATGCTATTTTAGATAGCTTAGGGGGGAAAAAATTAGGAAATGCACACCAGGCTATCCAGATGGAGAAACAGAATTAACACCTTGTTTTTTTCCCCCAATGAAAGACCTATTAAAAATAGTGCCATATCGGCTATTTAGATATTAAACTACTTTCAAAATCAAGGAAAAACAATTTAAAGGTAAGAATCTTTATTATTTTTTTATTATTATTTATCATTATTTTTCATTATTAGTGAATATTCATATAAAATAATGCAGTCTAGCATTCATTAGAAAAAATTCATAATCTATCTTAATTTTTACTGTAAAATATGATACGTGATACATACAAAACAATGTATAAGTCCACCATTTATTTTAATGAGAACATTACCAGTAGCATTAAAACTATCTCTGTGTTCCTCACTGATCCTATTTCTCAGTATCATTCAGATTAATCACTATCCTGAATGTTATCATTCCTTTACTTTAAAAAAAAAAAAGTTTTACCCACAGGTCTACAAATCCTTTAACAATGTATTCTTTAGTTTTGCCTTTTTGAAAGCATTATTTTAAAATGGTATTATACAGTATGTAGTCTTTTATGACTTGATGTTTTCACTCAACATCACGTTTCCAAGATTCACCCATATTATTATGTGAAGATGTATTACATCCATTCTTGCACTACAACAATTTCTTAATCCATTCTCCTATCATGTAACAAGTGGCTTGTTTTAGGTTTCTTGCTATTACAATGTCACGTAAATATTTTGGTTCATGTATGTCAGTATACTTGTGCAAGAGTTTATCTAAAACATAGACCTAGATAGACTAGGTGGGCTGTAGGATATGCATATACTCAACTTTCAATCTAAAAGTTTTATCCAAAGGAAGTGTATTGATTTATACCCCCATCAGCTGTATATAAAAGTTCTTATTCCTTCATATACTTACCAACATTTTGGGCTGCAAGACTTCATTATACCAAACTAACTGGTGTAAAATAAAATCTCATTGTAGTCAGTAACATATGGTTATGATATATATAATATTCTATTAAATTAACATAATGTAATGAGTTTTAGCATCTTTTCCATAAGTTTACTTGCCATTCCTATCTCCTCTGAAACCTATTTTTTTTAATATTTTATCTTTTCTTAAGTTATAATAAGTGTTTGCATACTCTGGATACTTACACCATGCCAATTTTATGTCTTGTCAATATTTTCTCCCAGGATACGGTTTGTCTTTTCACTTTCTTTTTATATTCTTAATTATTTTATATACAGTTCACATTTTTTAGTTATGTTTAAGAAATTCTTCCCTACACAAAAGTCATAAAGACACTGTTTTATACTTTATTTTAAAGTTTCAAAGTTATACTTTTCACATTTGACTTTTATGTATCTGTAATTGATACCTAGCTATTATATGACTTTGAGACTCAATTTCATTTTTGTATGATTGATCAATTGTTTCAAGACTATTAATTAGATCACTTTTTTCTAATGATCAGCAATGCCATACTAGTTCTTTTTTTTTTAAGATTTTATTTATTGATTTAACAGATAGAGATCACAAGAAGGCTGAGAGGCAGGCAGAGAGGGAGAGAGAGAGAGAGAGAGGAGGAAGCAGGCCCCCTGCTGAGCAGAGAGCCCAATGTGTAGCTTGATCCCAGGACCCTGGGATCATGACCCAAGCTGAAGGCAGAGGCTTTAACCCACTGAGCCACCCAGGCACCCCCATATTAGTTCTATATCAAGTTTCCTCATATGCTTCAGTCTGTTTCTGGATTCTCTAATCTAGTCTATCAGTCAATCTATCTTTGTGCATATTATATTAACATAAACAGACTTTTCTATACAGCCAAAATAACATTTTCACAAATATAATAGAAATTCCTTAGTATCCTCTAATTTTCAGTTCATAAACCATCACTCCCAACTTGCTCTCAAAGTGTCTTATAGCTAGTTTCTTGAAAATAGGATCCAACCCAGGACTCCCATTCCATCTAGCTGTTCAGCCAGTGAGGCTCTTTTAAACCCCACTTTTCCATGACACCAACTGGTTGAAGTAATTAGTACACTTGTCCCACACAATGACCCATCTTCTAGATTTATCCAATGTTTCTTTGTGGTATTATTTAATTACCTATCTATTACCTACTATTATTTAATTACCTACCTGTTACCTATTATTACCTGAATTTCTTGAAAAAAATCAACTGGAAGTTAGATCTAAAGATTTGTCTGGATTCGAATTCTGGCTAAAAAAAAAAAAAGAAAATAAAAACAAAAAAAAATTATAAATGAGACACTGTGGTTCTTACTGCATCACAACTGGAGATATATAATATTTAATGTCCCACCAATGACCACTGCATTAAGATGCCACCCTTCCATTACATATTGCCCCCCCTTTCTTCAAAGGAGAATCTATCTAGTATTATTTTACCACTATTTAAATGTTCAGCTCAATTTCAACCATCATCTAATAGTCATTGACTGAAACAATAATTTCATTAAGGATTGTGAAATGGTCATATTCTGAATATTGCTATTTTTCTAAATTTATGCCATTATTTTGTAAAGATAGAGCTTTCCCTTTTAATTTGTTACCCTGAATTATAGTTCCTACTGGAAAGACAGTACAAATGCTTAAAGTCTTTCTCTCTAATTAACAATTTTCAAAAAATTCTTTGGTTTAGTAATAATCTATGTCCTTTTTTAAAATAGACTTTTTAAAAAAGATTTTATATATTTACTTGAGAGAGTGTGAGAAAGAGAGTATGAGAGAGAGAAGCAGACTCCCCACTGAGCAGGGAGCCCAATGCAACATGAGGGCTGGATCCTGGGACTCCAGGATCATGACCTGAACTGAAGACAGATGCTTAACTGACTGAGCCACCCAGGCACCCCATAAATAGCCTTTTTAAAACAGTTTTAGTTTTATAGAAAAAAATGTCATTCTGGGATTCTTTACCCACTTAGAATATCCTTGAGGAATAAAAGGAAAATCAAGACATTCTCAAATAAAAGAAAGCAAGAGAAGTTGTCACCAGCAGACCTACTCAGTAAGAATGGCTTAAAAAAGCCTTCCAAACAGAAAGGAAATTATAAAAGAAGAAAACTTTGAACATGAGGAATTAAGAAAGAAAGACAAGAAGAGCAAAAATAAATCATTACAGACTATTCTTCTCTTGAGTTTTCTAAATTTCTATGTTAAGACAGGTAAAGAAAAAATTATAACATCGTTTGATGTAGCTCTCAATGTAGTAGATAGAGGAAAATATTTAAGATAACTATATTATGAAGTGGAAGTATAAGAGAACCAAACTGAAAGCACATGTTGACATGAGTAAAGTCGGGAGTAAATTATGCATATATAATATAAGGCCTAGAACAATTACAAAAGTACATATAAAGATTTTACACTTGAAAATTCTAAACATGAGGGGTGCCTGGGGCTCAGTCAATTGTCTGCCTTTGGCTCAGGTCATAATTTCAGGGTCCTGGGATTTAGCCTTGTGCAGGCACTCTTCTCAGCAGGGACTTTGCTCCTCCCACTCCTTCTGCCCCTCCCCCTGCTTGTGCACTCTCTATCTCAAATAAGTAAATAAAAACTTTAAAAATAAAAATTAAAATTCTAAAGATGAGTCAAAACCTAGTTCTAAATAATTTCAAGTAACAAATATGAAAGCAAGAAAAGTGAAAGAGAAGAATAAAAAAACAGGAAGAACAAGCAATAAAATAGCACATCATACAAATAATTACATTAAATTTAAATGATCTAAATATACCAATTAAGAGAAAAATAGCATGATAGAATAAAAAAACATGGCCCAGGGTGATGTCACAGAAGATGACTGAGTAGGAAGCCCCAGGAATCAGTCCCTCCATGGAGACAACTATTGAGCTGGCAAAAACTATCCCTCTACCATATATCAGGCAACCATATGGGTAATTGCCACTCTTCTTGGTGCAGCTAGAGGGTCAGTAGGAACCCTCTCCTCCAAAACTCACTGCATGTGTTTTTATCTGCCTGGCAGTATACTGCCAGAGGACTTTTACAGAAGCTGGCTATTGTTTCAACCCGATGAACCTACAGAATCATCCCAAGAAGCCTCTGCCAAAAGAATTTAAGGTGAGAACACATCTGTTGTTTTTGTTATTGTAACACATTTTTATTTCTTCTTTTTTTTTCTTTTCTTATTGACCTAAACACTGAAGGAATCTCTATCAGATCACTGACTGACCATGGAGACAATGGAATAAACTTTAAACCCATGCATGATAAGGTCCTGGATGATATTTTGTTCTGCAAAAACAGTTTGCAAAAGTCATTAAACAGATGACTGTGGCCTTCAAAAAGGAACAACACCAAGTCCAAGGGACATTCTGATTTCCAGAGTCACCACATCACAATAATCACAATGTCCAGGCTTAAAAGCATATAAATAAACAGGAAATTATGACCTACTTTCAGGAAAGAAGAAATTGAAATAAGCCATCCCTGAGGAAACACATACTGCACTTACTAGGCAATAACTTTGAATTAACTGTCTTAAATACACTGAACAGCTAAGAAACTGGATAAAAAAAAAAAAAACTAAAAGAAATCAGGAGAATAATGTATGATTAAGTAGCGATTAACAGTAAAGGGTTACAAATTATAAAAGGGAACCAAATAAGAATTCTGGACCTGAGAAGTACAATAATTAAACATTACATACACTATTGTAATGAAAGGTACAATAGCTTCTTCAGTGTTGAACACAAGAGGAATTCAACAGCAAATCTGAGCAGGCAGGAGGAAGGCTCAGTGAGCTTGTAGATAGGGCAATTTTAAATTATACAGTCTGAGAAGCAGAAAATTTTTAAAAATGAAGAAAAATAAGCAGAGCCGAAAGGACCTGTAAGGTACCACCAAGCGTATCAACATAGACAAAACGGGAGCATTAGAATGAGAGAAAGACAATTTTAAGAAACAAAAGCTAAAAACTTCACAAATTTGATGAAAGACATGAATCTACATATCCAAGAAGTCCAATAACTTAACAATAAATAACAATAAAATAAACTCAAAGAAATCCACACAAACTGTGTAATGGCAGAAACAAAGAAAGTATCTTGAAATCGTCAGGCAGAAGCAACTTGTCATATATCAAGGAGCCTCAATAAGATCATCCAATTTCTTTATCAAAAATCATGGAAGCCAGGAGGCAAGGGGATGACCCATTTTATGCTAAAAGAAAAAAAAAAAAGCTGTTAACCAAAATCCTCTATCTGGCAAAACTCTCCTTAAAAAATTAAGGAGAATTTAAGCCATTCTGAATAACTTAGAACTGACAGAATCCATTGCTAGTAGCCTGCCCTGGATACGTTAAAGGGGAGTTTCTCAGGCTCAAATTAAAGAACACTGAATAGTAACTCAAAGCCATATGAAGAAATAAGGTACACATGTAAATATAAAAGCCAGTATTATTATATTTTTGGTTTGTAATTCTTCTTTTTCTTTTCCATATAATTTAAAAGACAAATTAATAAAACAATAATTATAAATCTATGTTAACAGGCACAAAATAGATAAAGATGTAATCTGTGACAATGCAAACATGAAAGGGATCGAGCTGTACAATAGCAGAGTTTTTGTACACTAGTGAAAATAAATTGATATTAATTCAAACTAGATTTTTATAAATTTGAATCCCCATGGTAAACACTAAAAAATAACTGAAAAGGAGGGAATCAAAACAGTATACTAAAGAAAATCAATTAAACACAAAAGAAGGCAAGAATGGAGTAACTGAGAGACAAAAAATATGACATATAGAAAGCAAATAGTAAAATGTCAGAAGTTAAGTCCCTCATTATCAGTAATTACTTTAAATGTAAATGGATTAAACTCTCCAATTAATAGGCAGGGATTGGCAGAAACTATGATCCAATTCTATGCTACTCCTAAAACTCACTTTAAACCAAATTCAACACAAATACGTTGAAAATGAATAGAACAAAATAGATATTCCATTCAAATAATACCAAAAATAAGCATCACAAAGCAGCTATACAAATATCAGATAAAATAGATCTTAAGACAGAAATCATTACAAAGGACAAAGACAGTATATATTGGGGCACCTGGGTGGCTCAGTGGGTTAAAGCCTCTGCCTTCAGTTCGGGTCATGATCCCAGGGTTCTGGGATCCAGCCCTACATCGGGCTCTCTGCTCAGCAGGGAGCCTGCTTCCTCCTTTCTTTCTCTGCCTGCCTCTCTGCCTGCTTGTGATCTCTGTCAAATAAATAAATAAAGTCTTTAAAAAAAAAAAGACAGTATATATTGATTAAAAGGATCAATCCATAAGGAAGACATAACAATTATACACATATACATATCTAAAAGCAGAATCCCAAAACATTTAAAGCAACAACTAAAGGGATAAATGGGTAGTACTATGATAATAATTGGAAACCAATACCAACTTCAATAATGGGTATAATATCCAGACAGAAGATCAGTACAAAAATAGAGAACTTGAACAACACTATAAACTAAAACTAAAAACACACACAGAACACTTCTCCCAACAAGAGTAGAATAGAATTTTTCTCAAATGTACTTAGAACATCCTCCAGGATAAACCATATGTTAGGCCATTAAAAAAGACTCAATAAATTTAAAAAGATTGAAATCATACAAAGTATCTTTTCCAACCATAATAGAATGAAGCTAGAAATCAACAACAGAAGGAAAACTGAAAAATCTGCAAATACATAGAAAGTAAACAACACGCACTTAAACAACCAATGAGTTAAAGAAGAACTCATTAGGGAAATTAGAAATTACTTTAAAATGAACAAAAAACTCAACATATCAAAACTTATAGATGCAGCAAAAGCAGTGCCCAGAGGGATAATTATAGCTATAAATACCTACATTAAAACAGAAGAAATATCTCAAAAAAGAAAATCTAACTTTACAACTTAAGGAACAAGAAAAAGAAGATCAAACTAAACTCCAAGCCAGCATAAAGAAAGAAATATAAAGATTAGAGCTGAAATAAATGAAATTAGAGACAAGGGAAAAAAAAAAAAAAACAATAGAATCAATGAAACCAAAAGTTGGCTCTTCTAAACGACCAACAAAACTGACATACCACTAAGTAAACTAAGAAAAAAAAGAGAGAGAGAGAGAAGACAAAAATAACCAAAATCAGAAATGAAAGTGTGTGTATATTTATTACAAAATTATAAGTTAAAGGATCATAAGAGAATTCTCTGAACAACTGTGTATCAACAAATTAAACAATCTTGAGGAAATGGACAAATTTCTATAAACACACAAACTACCAAAACTGTCTCAAGAAAAAAATAGAAAATCTGAACAGACCTGCAATGAGTAAACAGATTGAATCAAAGACTATTAACTATAGGAAACAAACTGAGAGTTGCTAGAGGAGAGGTGGGTGGTGGGATGGGGTAGTTGAGTGGTGGGCATTAAGGAGGGCACCTGATGTAATGAGCCCTGGGTGTTATATGGAACTGGTGAATCACTAAATCCTACCCTTGAAACTAATAATATACTATATGTAACTAAATTGAACTTAAATTTTAAAAAATTTTTTAAATCTCCAAACAAAAAAAGCCCTGGATCAGCTAGCTTCTCTGAGGAATTCTACCAAACATTTAAAGAAGAATTAACACCAATACTATTCAAAGTCTTTTAAAACAAAAAAAAGAAGAAGAAATAAAATTTCCTAACACATTTTATGAGGCCAAATTACCAAAGCCAAAGATACCACACGAAAACCACAGGACAATATCTCTTTGAATATGGATGCAAAAATCTCCAGTAAAAACTAGCAAACAAAATCCAATAGCTCTTTAAAGGATTATAACTAACTAACTAGGATTTATAACATAACTAACTAGGATTTATTCCAGGGACTCAATGGTGGTTCCACATAAGAAAATCAACCAATGTATTACATCATATTAATAAAATAAAGGAAGAAAAATGTACATGATCATCTCAATCAACAAAAAGGATATGACAAATTCCACACTCTTTTAAGGTAAAAATGCTCAGAAACATTTCTGAAGGGAGTGTTTCTGAAGGAAATGTTCAGAAGGGAACTTGTTCAACACAGTAAAAGACATTAAAAAATAAAAACATTCATTATACTCAATAGTGAAAGACTGAAAGCTTTCCTTCTAAGATTAAGAACAAGACAAGGATGCACATTTTCACCACTGCTATTTCACATTGTACTGGAATTCTAGCCAGAGTAATCAGGCAAGAAAAGAAACTAAAGACATCCAAATAAGCAAAAGAAGAAGAAGTCGGAGACAAAGACCAGGACAAAGAAGAAGAAGAAGATGAAGTAAAACAACCCCTAGTGTCAATTATATGATCTTGTATATAGAAAATCTTGAAGAACCCACAAAAATGAGCTAATGAACTAATTCAGCAAAATTGCAGAATACAAGATCAAACTCAAAAAATCAGCTGTATTTCCATACGCTAGCAATAAACAATCCAAATGGTAAGTTAAAAAATAATTTCATTTACAGTAACAGCAAAAGGGAATAAATACATAAGAATAAATGTAACTAAATAGATGCAAGACTAGAACACTTAAAACTATAATCACTGAAAGATACTAGAGAATACCTAATAAATGAAAAAAGACATGAATTGGGAGACTTAATGTGGTTAAGATGGGAATACTCTCTCAAGATTCAATGTAATCCTTATCAAAATCCCAGCAACCAATTTTGTAGAAGTGGAAGAGTTTAGCCTAAAATTCATGTGGAATTGCAAGGACCTCAAATAAGCTCAACAATTTTGAAAAAGAAAAACAAAGTTAGACAACTAAGATTTCCTGATTTCAAAATTTACTACAAGCTGCAATAACCAAAACAGTGTAGTACAGGAATACAGAAAGACATACAGATAGACAACGAAATTGAACTGATGTGTCCATATATAAGCCAGTCTATCTGTGGTCAACTGATTATCAACAACGGTGACTGGACCACTCAACAGGAAAGAATACTCTCTTCAAAAAATGATGCTAAGAACACTAGATATGCACAACCAAAAGAATGAAGCTAGACCCTAACCTCACACTATATACAAAAATTAACTCAAAATGAATCAAAGACCTAAAACTACAAAACTCTTAGAAGAAAACAAAGGAGTGAATCTTCATGGTCTTTGATGAGCAATGGGTTCTTGTATTTGATACCAAAAGCACAAGCAATTTAAAAAATAGGTAAACTGAACTTTATCAAAATTAAAAATATTTGCACAGTAAAGAATACAATCAACAGAATAAAAAGGCAACCCTCAGAACAGGAACAACATATGCAGACCATATATCTGATAAGGGTTCAGTACCCAGAATATTTAAAAATGGGCTAAAGACTTGGATAGACATTTCTCCAAAGAAGATACACAAATGGCCAAAAAACATATTTAAAGATGCTCAACACCACTAGTCATTACAAAAATGCAAATCAAAACCACAATGGAGATACCACTTCAAATATATTTGGATGGCTAAAACAAACAAACAAAAATCGAAAACAAGTGTTGACAAGGATGTGGAGAAAGTGAAACACTGATACATTGCTGCTGAGAATGTCAAATGGTACGCCTGCTATAGAAAACAGTTTGGCAGTTCCTCTCCTCAGAAATTTAAACATAACACTACCATATGAACCTGTAATTCCACTCCTAGATATATATCCAGGTAAACTGGAAACAGACCTTCAAACAAATCTCGTAATTAATGTCCATAGGAGCATCATTCAATAGCAAAAAGGAGGAAACAACCCAACTTATCATCAAAGATGAATGGATAAAAGAAAAAACTATGGGCTCAGCCAGTTAAGCATCCATTTCCTGATTTCAGCTCAGGTCCTGATCTCAGGATCCTGGAATCAAACACTGCAGAGGCCTCGGTGCTCAGCAGGGAGTCTGCTTGTTTCCCTCTCCCTCTGCCCCTTCCCCTGCTCACTCTCTATCTCTCTCTAAAATAAATAAATAAATAAATCGTTTAAAAAGATGAATGACTAAACAAAACATAAAATAGCCATACAAAGCAATATTATTCAACTCTTATAGTTAAGAATGAACTACTAATACACACTACAACATGAATGAACCTGAAAATACTGTGCTAAGTAAAAGTCAGACACAAAAGGCCACATATTGTATGGTTTCATTTGTATGACATATCCAGAATGGGCAAATCCATAGAGACAAGAAATTCATGGCTGCAGAGTTTGTGGGGAGAGGAGAATGGGGAGTGACTATTTTGGGCATGCAGTTTCATTTTGGAGTGATGTAAATATTCCAGAACTAGAGTGATGATGGTTGTACAACACTGTTAATGTACTAAATGTAACAAAATTAGACACTAAAATGGTTTAAATGCTGAATTTTATGTCTTATGTATTTTGCCATAATAAAATATATAAAGAGAAAAAAGTTCAATGACCATGTTCAAGTGGTAATAAGTCAGTAACACCAACTTTGCTGATGAAAATATTTCTAGGAATAAGAAAATTGATAATCTATATACAAAAGATTTCAAAATTGGTACAGAGTATGAAACTTACTGCCAAGACTCAGAGAGAGGGCAAAGCATAAGATAATCTGGACCTTTTCTTTCACGGTAACAATGATTTTTTAAACACAATAGTAAGAGGTAGAAAATACATGGACTGTATTACTCCCAATGAAGTGCAAATTGACTATGTAAATACCTTCAAAATTATTTAAAGTAAAATATGGTAATCATAATGACTTAAGGAAATTGTGCAATGTTTTAAAATGACCTTTGAGACCTTTTGATAGGAAGAAGAAGAGAAAGCCTTCTTTCCTGCAACATATCCCTTGGTTCTACTAGTGAAACTAAATATTGGGCAAGAAAAATAGTGGACCAACTCCACATAGCAGTTTTTATATTCTTAACTCACTAATCTTTTAGAAGTTCAATCTGAGTCTTCACAACCTACTTTATTCCAAGACTGTCTACAAAACATTTCATTGACAGATGTGGCTGGTGATAGGTTTCCATTTTTAAAAAAAGTTAGTTTCTTGTCTTGAGGATTGAGTTTGTTTGAAAATCTTTCTGTATTTTTTTCTAATTATGTTGGTGCATCCAGTAAAATTCTGTTTTCATAACAACTACTATTCACGGAAGTCTATTTTTATTTTATATGAAAGGAAAACTGTAATTTAGAAACACAATGGCACATTTTTAAAATATTCATTTATAAATGGGCTAGTTTGGACCAATGAGCTAGCTTTAGGGAAAAATGTTTACATTTTTGTTACTTTTTAAAATTATACTAAAATTATTCAAAACCATTTATTTACTGTTAGATTCAGAAAGCTTGCATCTGCTGATGATACAGGTATCATGCCAATGATTAAGCTCTTAGATTAGCAATGCTAATAATAATTTGTACACAGATGTTATAAAAAATAACCTCTTATTCTAGTTATGCTTATTTTTATGTAACACACAAAATTGGGGTTTTGTTTTTTTTTTCAAGTAAACAAATGACATCTACATTTTAAACCCAAATAAGTTTCTGGCTCAACTCCTACAAGTTGAAATCTACCCTCTGTAGTTACATTATCTCCTTTATAAATCAATTACTACATTAATTTTAAAGAAGTTCTAAGTCAAAATTATCACAATACCCCAGGGGATATTGACCCCAGAGGTCATAGCCTCTATCTATAAATTAAACAGTACAAATTAAGTATTGGCATACATTAATTCATTCATTTTTTTAGTATAAGAGATGCTGCACATCTACTGTTTGTCAGGCACAAGGCAAGGCGCGAGTGATATAGCAAAGAATAAATACAGATCCTGTTCACAAGGAGGTTACCTTGTTGTCAGAGTATTGAATATACAACTATTCAAATAACTAAATTTTTTAAAGGTCATGGCATCCCTCTTTTCAAGTGATTTTATTAAATTTCAAACATTCTTAAAGTTGCTTTGTAAAACCATTATTAAGACATGAAACATTCAGATTAAATTGAGCTACCAGAGTTCTTTATTAAGATTCAAGTTTCGTATATGACAAATGCTGTCAAGACTTTGGGTTGAGCATTATAAACATCAATACTATTTATATGGACCTAGGAAGTGTTCAGCAAAACTATATTAGTTAGGGACTTCCATATTACAGGGAATATAGATCCACCAAAATAATGCAGATTTACTGGAAGAACACATGAGGAAGACATTAATCTGAGGAAATTGCCTCAGCTGCCATACAACCAGACAACACAGAGACATAGAAAGATAGCTCCTTGTTGGAGAGGAAGCAACAGCAGCCTGCAGGCCTAAATAGCAACTCTTATAATTGACTAGTGGCTCTGATAACGCATTCATGTAATTAATGACAGCCTCTGCCTCAGATATGTATTACCTGTCTCCTGGTAAACACCATTTGAAGTCAGCATTCAGTCTTCTATTTCTCACACGTCACAACAAAAACATTAGTAAATCCTGACTCTAGATTCAAAATGCAGCCCAAATCCCACCACTTCTCATGAGTTCCCAGCTAATACTGGTTCAAGCCTCCGACATCTCTCTCCTGGACTGATGATCCTGTTTCTGCTCTCTCCCTTGGTCCAGTCTCCGCACGGCAGCCCGAACTGTTGTCAAAGTGCACACCATGGCCTGCCACTTTCCTGTTCAAAATCCTCCAATGGCGTCCCAGCACACTTACAATAAAATAGAAGTGCCTCACCGTGAATTGTAAGGCTTCGTAGAATTTGAGTCCTGGATACAGCCCAATCTCATTAACTACCAGTTTCATTACCTATCTCCCACTGCTCCAACATTGGCCTTTTCCCCTTCCTTAAAAAACAACAAGTATACTCCTGCCTCAGAGTTTTTCCAAATGCTATTTTCTCCACTGATAAATACTCTCTCCCTATGTGCTCTCTCCCTCATGTCTTCTAGATCTCTCTTAATTCAACTACCTCCTCCTAAGAAAAGCCTTCCTTAACCACTCGCTCTAAAAACAAAAAAACAAACAAATAAACAAACAAAAAATTCTACTCCCATTCCTGATTTATTTTTTCTTTGTGGACTTAGCACTACCTAAAATAATATTATATAATTATTCTTTATTTAATGCCAGGATCTCCAACTAGAATGTAAACTCATGAAGGCAAGCTTACTGCATCTTCAGCAGCTTAGAATAGTGCCTGGCACATAGCAGATATTCAGTATTCATTTAATAACTATTTCTCGTGACTCAATGTCCCTCTGCCTGCCTTTCTCTCTACTGCCTCTGTTTCTGTGGGTCTAGAATTCAAAAGTTCTAAGAAACTCTCCCTCTTCCTGAATTAATCACCATTGAACAGTGAGTATCTAATTAGATCAGGTCACCCAGTAGGCGGCCAGATGGGAATCTTGTCTATAGCACCAATCCCTGGTCCCCAATCTCTTATGGCTAGAGCATCAAGTCATGTGGCATAAAACATGAATCATCTGCGGCCATTTTCCTCATATTTTGTGAGAACAAAATAGGCACTTAGTTCTCGGACTCTGCTTTCATATAAAAACAACAAAGCAGAGGGGTTCCTGAGTGGTCCAGTGCGTTAAATGTTTGCTTTAGGCTCCGGTCATGATCCCAGAGACCTGGAATCAAGCGTGATTCTCCCTCTCCCTCTGCAGCTTCCCCTAACTTGTGCACTCATGTGCTCTCTCTCCCTGTGTATCAAATAAATGAAAAAAATCTTTAAAAAAAAATAAAATGGTTCTTCTCCTTCAGTCTTTCTCTTCCCATCATGGGCAACAAATTTTCATGCCACCTATCTAAGATAACAAATAGGGCAAAACTTCAAGGGGCTTCTTCCCATCAAAATGCTTATTCTATCCCTCCCTCTGAGCAAACCCCTAATCCCACCCTATTTCACTATTTTCCTTCAGTTTTTGTGGAGAAAATTTTCTAATATATAAATTTGTGAGTCATGGCGTTGTAGGTAATTTTTACTTTTTTCTGAAGTTCTTTTTTTTTTTTTTCATTTTAATAAGGAATCTTAGAGAAAGCAGTGCTTTAACCCAGAAGCAAGAATCTTTAATATGCAGTTTGGGGCAGTAGGATGATGATTATGGAGATAACAGCCTTCCTAAAATCCCTCAAATGATGTCACTTGCATGACTATTACTAGTCTATTTATGAAATCATCCTGTTGTGTACAATTCTCATTCATTCACACATTCATTCAGCAAATATTATTGAATGCCTATTTTGTTTAGACACCATACAGTGCTCTTGGATCACAAGAGTGGACTTTCAGCGGAAAGTTATTCTTCTTAACATTTTATTATTAAACATTTCTGGGAACAAATACCCTGCTGAGGCATATTTGACCACCACTAATCAGTGTGGATCACTCGGACTTCCTTACTGTGGATCATTTGTCTGTAGGCAGGACAGGTGTATTATGAAATTGTTACATGTATGGGGGAAATTTTCTAATATATAAATCCCTATGATATGGTGTCACTTTCAATTTAGTTAAGAAAATTGCATTTTTTTTCTGCACTGTGTTCAAATTTCTCAACAATCTGTATAACTTTTTTTTTAAGGTTTTATTTATTTGACACAAAGATAGAGATCACAAGTAGGCGGAGCAGCAGGCAGAGGGAGAGGGAAAAGCAAGCTCTCTGCTGAGCACAGAGCCCAATTGTGGGGCTCCCAGGATCCCAGGAGCCTGGGATCATGACATTGCTGAAGGCAGCCACTTAACCAACTGAGCCATCCAGGAGTCCCAACATTTTTTTTTTTTAATTTACTAAAAGATGAGTCCCATGCTTAGGTGTATACTGTTTACACAGATTTACTCACAAGTACAAACACATTACTTAAGCTTCCACAAATTTCCATTATATCCATTCATTTTGTTGATATGGTCAAAATGTGTTTTATTTCATAAGTGGGTCAACCATTTCTATTTTTGGTAAAAAGGTAATATCCATTCTTTATAAAGATTATTTGAAAAATGTTCATTTTCATCAGCTTTAAAATCATCTTTAGACAGTTTTAATGTGCCCTACAATATAGCCACAATACATTGCATTACCATCTGCACTAAATGCTATCCTCCCACTCTGCCTTGTTATTCTTACACCTAATCCTCTTTGTAACCCTTACACCTCCCACACTATCTATCCTAACTTCGTAATTGTCACAAAGGAAATGATCATTGCATCTCACACACCATCATTTTCAGCAAATTTTCTCATCCTGGTGATGTGGCCTTTAATTCCAGCCATCTGACTGTATAAGACCTTTCTTCTCATGCCATCAGTGGGATGACATTGATAAACTCTGTACCTCTACTCCTCTAAATAGATGATTGCTATAATTTGCTTTGACTCTTAGACATTTGAACACATATATAACATTCTGATAGCCTCATGTTCACAGACATTTTTATAACTCCACAACATTTTTATGTTCTCCTGCAATGCCATTTTAAGATCAAATATCTAAGCCACTTAACTTAATTGGGAAACATTATGCTAATTAAGTCAAGGGTGTTGGTTCAAGTGCCATAATAACCAATTAGCTGAAAAAAAAGCAAATATAAAAAATACTGGATCTCCAATGGTGGGTAAAGTGGTCACTATTTCATCAATATCAGAGCAGGTGACCAACATGTAGAGATTACCAAATGATACAGCACCATATTTGAAAAGCAATTCATATTCTATGCTCACTAGGTCATCAGTAACAATGATGTGGCTATGTGGACATGCTCTGGACTACATGTTAAATGTATATAATTGCTATGGAATATTAATTATATAAGCATAATAAATATGTGCCACATTTTTAATCCATGGATAGCTATATTTAAGGTGATGGGACAGATCTAATTCCATAGAACTGATCAGGTGGAAAGATCCACTGAACTGGGAGTTATGACATGTAACCTGGTTCTTGACTCTTTTTTCAGTCCCAAATGGTAACTATTTAAACCAGATGGTATCAGAGGGTGGAAAGGACAAGAAAGGTGAAAATTTCTCTAAAATTCTCTGTTGGTAGGATAGATAATAAATCTACTATGCCTAAATAATGGAGAGAAAGAACACTGGAAAGCCCTCACAGTTCCAAAATGAACTGACAGAAAATAAGCAGTACTCCAAAGAAGTTAGCAGTCAGTTTCAATAAAGGCAACCACAAAGGGATATATTCCTTCCTCTCTATAGAGGATTTACTGATTCAGATATGCCAGACTGACATGACAGAAATTAACATAATAGTGTCTCTCAAGATGGGTGTATGGCCTAAGGAATCCGAACAAGTGTTTTCTATGAGATTTTTAAAAATTTCATATCTTCATGTCTATGTTAAGTTTTTTAAATTATTATCAGCACTTTACTTACCATCTGAATGCCTTCCAATTATACTACAATGTAATTTTGGTGCCCATGACAATTTATAAGTACATTACATTACATTGGCCCCAAACAATCACGTAAAATGAAAACATTAAATTTATAATGCAGTCTCCAACAAGGAGCAATTCAAATCTGAGTACAAATCAGTTTTTCAAATACATTTACCTTACACTATCATTCTTCTTCCCTTGTTCCAAAACCCAATATATTCACTGCCTTAAATCTCTTTAAGGATTTCTAAGTTTTGTCATATTACAGCTCCATGAAATGACTTCAATGTCTGCCGTAGGTGCCCCCATCCAATGATTCTAGAGCTACCAATTTTTAAATTGTCTGGGAAGTGTCATGTTCCCATTCAGCTACCACCGACAGCCCTTCTCTCCCCAGAACTGGATATGGGCCCACTGAGCCAGGTCATGGACCAATACCTGAGACAGACAAAGACTATTGCATGACATGGTTGCTTTGCACAAAATCAAAATCCTCCCTTCTTTGGAAAGAAAACTTAGAGCAAAATAACTTCCAAGGATGCTCTGATCCAGTCCATAAGACATATTGGAACATATCTCAATCCTAACTGGCATATTTTGCCTCAGTCTACTCCGTACTGCCAAACATCCCATTATAAGGCAATAAGGACCATTCTAGAGGGAAAATGCAAGCTAAAGAAAGAAATAGTGAGGTAAAAGGAACTTAAAACACTTGGAGTTCAAAAGAAAAGGATAATTCTTAATACACCATGTTTCCAAACTAATCCTCCATAGATCAATAATTCCTACAGTGAGTAGTGGCCTCTAAGCAAAATTTGAAAAGGTCATTTCGGTTTGCTATAAGACACTGGCTCACACAGATGGCCCTCTTTTATAGTCTTCTAATGGAATATATCACTAAGGAAAGGGAGGGATTCTCTACCACTTTAACACAAACTACCATTCAGCTCTGGGGTATGTCAGGAAAGAGTAGCTGGAAAGGTGGCGAGGTCCAACAGGAGACTGAAGGACCTGGCAAGAAATAATAGGTTTCTTTTTGAAGAATACCTATGAATTCAAGATCACCTGGAAAGTTTGAGGGTATTAAGGTCCATCATAAGAAGGTGGGGTCTAAAACCAAGAAATTTTAGTCATTATTCTTAATTTGACCCTTGGAAAAAGTCAGGTTATGACAATAATGGCTACCATTAATTCAAGGTCTACAAAACAATATATGGGACAGACTTACACTAAAAAATTATTAACTGTTTATCTGAAATTCAGATTTAACTGAGGATCTTGTAATTTTTTTAAAGATTTCATTCATTTATTTGACAGACAGAGATCACAAGTAGGCAGAGAGGCAGGCAGAGAGAGGGGGGAAGCAGGCTCCCCGCTGAGCAGAGAGCCTGATGCGGGGCTCGATCCCAGGACCCTGGGATCATGACCTGAGCTGAAGGCAGAGGCTTTAACCCACTGAGCCACACAGGTGCCCCAGGATCTTGTATTTTTATTTGCTAAATCTGGCAACCCTATTCCTAAAAGCTTGGGATAAACATTCACCACCCAGATCTCCGTTTTAGGAAGGACTTGCTACATAGCCACAAAGAAAATGGCCCACTGTCTTCAGTTGTCAGCTCCAGCAAGGTCTGCCTCAGGTGCAGAGAATTACATCTCAAAAAATCATGTCTTTGGGGGTGCCTGGGTGACTCAGTCAAGCATCTGACTCTTGATTTCTGCATAGGTCGTGATGGTGCTAGAACTAGTCTCAAAATATGCACGATAAGATGGAGCTTTGCAACAAAAGCACTCATGGCCTGAAAGTGAGGACCCCATCAGGGTTGGGCAGGTAGAACACAACATCAGGTGGTAATCCAGTTGTTAAAACTTTCCTGGTGGTGAATTAGGAGGATGTACTGTTAGAAGGGAATGTACTAGCATGGAGGAAATAATAACAATAAGGGTAATGAGGTTAGATTACTATTTCTAAACAGGTATTTTACAAGAGATAAATGGACAAATAAGAGTAACAGGTAACTGAAAGGCAGATGTGAAAGCCAGAAGATGCTCTTAGCTGTATACAAAAAAAGCTCTCATTCCACAGGAAAAAGGCAGACAAAGCAAAGACCAGGCGCAGAATTTAACTGTCAGAGGAACGGAACCAAAACAGGTGTGAGTGTAAAGGCCAGGAGCTTGGTTGGGAAAAACCTTTGAGTTGGACAGATGGAATGTGGACATACTGCTGAATATTCCCCAGAGATTTTTTACTCCCTAGACTCCTTTTAACCTACTGAGGCTATAGTACTGGCCTCCTTCCTACTGAAAGCTAATACCTCCAACCTCTACCCTCCCATCTACCTCCAACCCATTTCCACTCATCCCCACTTATCTCCAATCCAGGTGCTAGAACACAATTCAGAGGTCTCTGCCAGGCAAACCAACATGGACTCTCCTCAGTACATAGCCCTATTCTTCTTCCTATCTCCTGGACCTATAATTAGGATTAAATGGCAGCATAACCCAGCCAAGGAAGTGCTGGCCCTTATAGGAGAGAAATGGACCGATAGTTAATACAACCTGCAAAAACTAATGAGTCATTGAACACTACATCAAAAACTAATGATGTATTATATGTTAGCTAATTGAATTTAAGTTTTAAAAAAGAAGCTGCAGGGGGTGCCTGGGTGGCTCAGTGGTTTAAGCCACTGCCTTCGGCTCCGGTCATGATCTCAGGGTCCTGGAATCGAGCCCCACATTGGGCTCTCTCCTCATCGGGGAGCCTGTTTCCCTCTCTCTCTGCCTGCCTGCCTCTCTGCCTACTTGTGATCTCTCTCTGTCAAATAAATGAATAAAATATTTGAAAAAAAAAAGCTGCAAAATCTAGCCAGTTCAACAATAAAAACCTGGCAAGTATGTGTGGGACTAGATTCTGAAGGTACTTAAATAAAAGCTCTGGCACATAAAATTGGGTAAGAAAGAGTTTATTCACTTAGTAGCACTCTCCCAAGATTAAATTTTTTTCCAGCTTTATTGGGATATTATTGACATCTAGCATATGTAACTTCAAGGTGTACAACATGATAATTTGATGCAGGTATATATTATGAAATGATTACCACAATATAGTTAGGGAACACTACCATCCCCTCACATGATTAACATTTCTTTCTTGTGGTAATAACACTTAAGACTACTCTCTTCAAGGAGTGCATGGGTGGCTCAGTGGGTTAAGCCTCTGCCTTTGGCTCAGGTCATGATTTCAGGGTCTTGGGATCGAGCCCCACATCGGGCTCTCTGCTCAGCAGGGGGCCTGCTTCTCCCTCTCTCTCTGCCTGCCTTTCTGCCTCCTGTGATCTCTGTCAAATAAATAAACAAATAAATCTTAAAAAAAAAAGAGAGACTACTCTCTTCAAGATTTTCAAGTATATAATACAGTACAGTTAATTATAGTCACCATTCTGTACATTAGATCCCCAGAACTTACTCATCTTAAAGCTAGAAATTTGTACCCTTTGGCCAACATCTCCTCATGCCCTCTACTCTCCTAAAGATAAAGAATTTAACACCCTGGCAGGGGCCCCTAGGAGATACTGTGAACTTGTTATTACAGTGGCTCCTAGAAACACAGAAAAAGTGATTGTCCACACTGAATAAAGCTGAAATGCCAGAACGGTTGTGGTAAATAGTGGATAGGATTAAAAACTCATGGAACTAGACTGAAACATATGTATACCTAGACAATCCACCAGTTTATTATGTTCCACTGGAGGACCAAGAGAACACACCACTTAATTTACCAAGACCAAAAGAAATATACTGGTGAGAGGGGCACCAGCATCACTAAAAAGTTTAGTCATGGCTCTCCTCTATAGGCTTGGGATGACAGACCTTGGTTCATTAATAGTAATGGGGATAATAGGATCCCCCAAATAGAAGCCAGGTGAGCAGTTTACTGCCAAAAGCCAGGGAATCATAATTATCAGAATGACCAAGAAGGCAGGAATGACAGCCAAGGGAGTCTTGATGCGCAGAGTTCTAGAGTTACAGAGATGGTTAACAGAACATGGAGTTCCCAAGGGAAAATTAGATGAAGAACCAAAAGGGATACCACTCAGCTTATACCAAGAGAATAAATTAAGGATAGATAACTGGAGGCTGAGAGTGGTTGTGGACAAAAAAAAATCACCAAGCCCTAACCCTTTTTTGGGATCTGTGCCAGTTTTTCAATGCCTGAAGAGCTGACCAGATCCACAGAATGGAGATCCCTCTAACACATGGCAAGTTATTCATGGGAATGATTTCCCTAGTCCCCCAAAAGGACCTCTGGACATTTACTTGGGAAACTACACATTGGAAAAAGGGGCATATAAGACATTTTGAGGACCACTAAGCACATAGTTTGAATTCACAATAATTAGCAGCCTGAAATCATCATCATGTCTTCCCTATTAGAGTGGAGGCATATGGGGACAAATGTAGTCTTGGGAGAGGTCCAACCTACAGTGTATTCACTAGGTCCACAGAGTCATGCAATGGCCATTTTCCTGGTCACCAAATGTATAATTAGAATTAATATATTTAGCAATTGGCCAAATCCCCACATTGGTTCATGGTGTAAGAACTAGCATAGAGAGGAAAACCAAATGGAAGGCTCCTCACCCAAACCAAAAACAATATCATACTCCAAAGGAATAGCAACTTTAAGAATGTAAAAGAATGTTGGCCCCTTCTAATTCACCAGTCTAGCCCCAGCAAAAAATGAATGGCTTCTAGATGATGACTGTAAACTGCCAAAACTCAATCGGCAAACAGCCCCAAAATAGCCACTAAGCCAGATGTGCTACCTTTGCTAGAGGTAGTACAGCCTGAAATACACAGTAAAAGCCACTGATATGGCGCACATGTTCTCTTCTATGCCAATCAGAAAATAAGATCAAAAGGAGTTAGAATTCACATGAACCATACATTTATAGTTTTGTTTCAAGGCTATGCTAACTCAGGTTTTCTGTCATAATGTGTCCAAAAAGACTGTATCATTTGGACATCCCAAAGAATATCACACTGACCCATGAGATCAATGGCATTATATTGATGGGGCCAAATGAGCAAGAGGAGGCTAGGATGCTGGAGGGCTTGCTAAGAAACATACACTCCAGAGGAGCGGGGGGGAGATTAACCTTAAGAAGATTTTGGAGCCTGCAATGCCAGTATATTTTTAGTAAGAGTCCAGTGGTTAGGAGCAGCACCAAAGTAAAAGACAAATTGGTATATTTTGCTTCTTTTTCCATGAAGAAGAAATCCTAACAGTTGGTAGGCTACTTCAGATTCTGGAGGTAGCATATTCCATTCCCTAGGGATGTTTCGAGTGGGATCCAGAGCAGGTAAGGACTTGGCAACCATACAGGCTACAGTTCAAGCAGCTCTGCTGCTTGCCATGTGTACTCCACCACATCCCATGGTGTTGGAAGCACCGATAGTAGGAAAAGATGCCATATAGACTTTGTAGTATTCTCAGGTGGAAGAAAGTGTAGTCCTTTGGCATGCTGGAGAAAGTACTTACCAAATGTAGCAGAAGACTGTATGCCTTTGAAAATCAATACCTATATGCTAGGAGGCCCTGGCAGGGATGAAATGTCTGACCATAGGACACCAAGTGATCATGTAGCTGAATCTGCCCCTCATGAGTTGAGTCCTGTCAGAAAGACAAAGTCATAAGTTCAGGTGAGAATGGCAACAATCCATTCATTTTAAGATGGCAGTGGTGCATCTAGAATAAAATACATGCCAGACCAGAGGGCTCCAGCAGGCTCCATGAGCAACTAGTCCAGATCTCCGTGGTATTTGCCCAGGGCCCCTCCCTCAGCTCACAGATATGGCCATATGGAAGATACTGTAAGACCAGTTAAAGAAGAGGGAAGAGCCTTAGCTTAGCTTATGGATGGAACAACTCAGTATGTAAAAAGGGATGGCAGCTATATTGTAGCATCACTCAAGGGTGGCTGACAAAGATAGCAGTAAGGAAAAATCCTCCCAATCAGAAGGCTGAGGGAGTTCATTTCATCATCTATTTTGTGTAGGAAAAGGTTAAAATACATACAGGTTAAAATATATACAGACTCATTACATTGATCAATGGCCTAGCTGGCGGGTCAGGTACCTAAAAGTTAAAAAAAAAATAGATTAGAAAATCAGAAGGAGGCACTGGGTACAGAAACATGGATGGATATATGGAATGGGCACAAAGTGTAAAGACCTTTGTATCACATGTTAACCATCATAAAGTATCCATCACAGAAGAGACACAAAATAACCAAGTAAACAAAATAACTCTGTGGGTTGATGCCATCAATTCTCTATTATTGACTACCCCCCAGTGTTGGCAGAAAAAGCACATGAATGAAGTGGCTCCAGTTGGAGAATTGGAAGCTGTTCATAAACCCAACAATGTGCATTCACACTCAGGGTCTGATGTAGCTAGCGCCACCTGCCACTGAATGTCCAATTTCCAACCACAAAGACCAATGATGAATCCCTGTTATGACATCATTCCGCTAGAAAATTAACCAGACTGTAGCAAGTTAACTACATTGAACCCCTTCCATCCTTGAAAGGCCAGTAGTTAATTCTCACAGAAACATATATTCCAGGTGTAGGTTTTCCTTCCTGTGTGCAGGGCCTCATCTACGCACTGAGAGTTTATGGCATGTTCCATCCATTGGCACAGGATCCCATGTAACATGATATCAGACCAGGGGAACCAATTTTCAGCAAAGGGATATGAGAGCATTCCTGTGGTCATGGGTTCCAGTTGACATATTATGTGCCATAGTATCCAGAAGTGGCTGGTCTGATAGAGCATTGAAATGGCCTGACGGGCACAACTAAAACACTAGCTCAGAGACAGGACTTTTTAAGAATGGCGTGTCACCCTCCAGACACAATACTCACTAGATTCAAGTATTTTATACAGAATAAGGTCCCCAACAGAAAGAATATATGATCTGAGAACTTAAAGGCAGACACAGGCCTGGCTCTACTTACCACCATTACTACTAACAGCCCAGTGGGGGACTCCATGTTCTCCGATATTGCAGCTTTGGACTCTGCAGAGCTAGAGGTCCTGATCCTTGGTGTAGGCACACTTTTACTGGGAGATAGAGCAATAATCCCACCATATTATAAGCTTTGGCCCACTACCAGGGCATCTTTAGGATCCTAAGGTCCAAGTACCAGCGGGCAAGAAGAGAAATCACCATCTTGGTCCTCAGAAGAAGGTAGGACTACTGTTACCTATCGGGGGAGGGAGGGACAGGAGTGAAACACATAATTCTCTTGGACACCTCTTGGTATTCTCTTGCCAGACTGTCACTATAAATCACCAATTACAGCAAACTTCCCTCAGAAGGGAATGGTGATCAGGGTCGCAGACCCATCAAGGCCTGGCTCATGCCACTTGATAAGCCGGTGAGGCCAACAGAGAAGCCAGCGAGGGTTAGAGAAATTTAAACTAGATAGTGGAGGGAGAAAACAGAATCAATTGCAGCTCAGAGACCGACTGCAGAGATACAGACCTCCCTCTTCTAAGGCTCACTGCAGGGAGAACGGACCCTCAAAACCCAGACAGAGCTAGGTCCCAAACACAGGGGGTGAAGTGGATCTAAATAGGGCTAGAGAGGAGCTGTGGTACCTGTAGGTCCCCACAGTTGGGCTAAGGATTTATTGGGTCTGCACAGCAGTTTGACTTCTTACTCTGCACATTATTGCTTCCCCCCTCTTCCTCTCACAGGTATTATCCCCTAATAAACATTTTATACCCCAAATTCTGTCTACTGCCAGAGAACTCAACATGCAACAAAGCCCAGCCTCAAACCTATTCTTTCTGCTCCCAATTTCTTCCTACTTAAACTCGCTAGAGTGGACGCCATTGCCTGCAACTGTGAATTTTGACCAGTACCAGGGTAAATATGTTATCCAAATACAAAAACAATAGTTAGACATCTTCAAATTTTAAAGAACACAGAGATTACAAAAGACACGATTCCATCTTGCCAATCAGCCATTTAAGAGGTTAACCAAACTAAAGAAGTTAAAGTTTGGTTAACTAAAGAATGGAGGAATAAAAAAGCCATAGTTTAAAAACAAATAAAAATAAAATACAAAATTGGTGACAGTGAACTTACTTATATATATTACTAATAAAGAACAATAAGACAACTGCAGGAATTTTAGTGCATAGACCATGGATATTATAATCACAGAAAATGTAACAATAATCACATAACTTATAAAGTTGGAGGGTGGTAAGCCAGGAGGATGTAAAAGAGAACTAATATTCTCACTTTTCACAGCAGAGTGTCAATCAATTCTGTCTAAAATTAAAACAGTCATTTAATAAGACATAATGCTCCAGCTTCTTAGCTTTGTCATAATCCTTTTAAATCATTAATCAGAATCTTAAAAGAAATAAATCCTGGGGCACCTGGGTGGTTCAGTCATTAAGCGTCTGCATTCGGCTCAGGTCATGATCCGAGAGTCCTGGGATCGAGTCCCATATCAGGCTCCCTGCTTCTTCCTCTCCCACTCCCCCTGCTTGTGTTCCCTCTCTCACTGTGTCTCTCTCTGTCAAATAAATAAAATCCTGAAAGAAAGAGAGAAATCCTGTGGTAAAGAGGCATTTATTTGAAATTCAATATTGCTTTACTTTAACTTTGGTCTCTTTTACCTCCATTAAATTTACATAAGATAAAATTTAATATTTAAAATGGAATCTACAATATGATCCACTTCTATAAAACTATTTTTATATCTTCTATCCTGCACTATCTCTTTATGTCTACAGTTCTGCCTATACATACATACTCACGTACAGTTCTGCATATAGAAAGATAGCTGCATAAAGTACTGGATGAAGAAAGATACCTGCAATAATATTTATCTAAGGTTAATGATAGTAATTTCTGAATGGTAGTATTTAGACTATTTTTTTAATTTTTTTTATTTTCCCACATTCTTTGAATTACTTACAATGAGCATGTATAATTTTTCCCAAAAGCAATGTAAAGAAGCAAAGGTCAGATATTTAAATTTTGTGTGCATAGGGCACGTGTGTGGCTCAGTCGGTTAAACTTTGCCGTCAGCTCAGGCCATGATCCCAGAGTCCTGGGATTGAGCCCCCCACTGGACTCCATGCTCAGCAGGGCCCTCTTCTTCCTCTCCCTCTCCCTCTGCTGCTCCTCCTACTTGTGCGCTCGCTCTCGCTCTCTCTCTCTCAAATAAATAAATCTTTAAAAAAAAAAAATAAAATTCTGTGTGCTATGCTAAAGCCACAGATTTTTTTAAATAAATTTCTGAAGATCAAAGCTCTTCAACTACTTTAGGATGGAAATTAAAGCCATATAAATAGGTGCGATCTCCCAAGAGATTAGAAAAAGAAAGGAAGATAACCAAATATATACAATTTTTGTTCCTGAGGAGCAGTAACAAAGAGAAGAGAAATACACTAAGAAAATTCAGAGTTGAAGCAGTAAGAAGAAAATCAGGATACTATGCTACCATGAAAAACAAGAGAGGACCCAGTGGTCGCATGATTAAATGTTACAGAGAGGCCATGTATGACACATCTGAAAATCAGAAGCAAGAAATTACTAGTAATCATGAAAAGAATTCTTTCAAAGTGGAAGCCAGATTGTGGTGGTTCATGAGTGAATGTCTTATAACGAAGCATATACTATTCATTTCGAGAATCTGGGTAAGGAGGAAAGAAAAGATCTCAAGCTGCTGTAGTTTAGAGAGAATAAGAAATTTTTTGTTATTTGCTAAGATGATAAAGACTTCAGAATATGCATATGATGAAAGAAAATTGTCTATAGAAAAGGAGATGTTGAAGAATAAAATATGATGGACCGGTATCTCAGAAAAATAAAGAAGCATGCATTTGAAGCAAAGAGAGAAAAGACTGGACAGCACTTTGGGATGAAAGAACCTAAAAATAAATCCAGAAAGAAGTGTCATGGAGAAGAGGAAATTAGGAGAACTGGTATGTTCACCAACTGCCTCATTTATAATACTTGAAATCAAAGGATATCTTTTTAAGTTACATCACAATTTAAGTATAAGCATATTTAGCAGGACAACAGTAACACAACAAAGATTACATAATTAACTAAAATAAGATGGTGAAGGAGTGTGAAGGAAAACAAAGAAAACACACTAATGTTATCATTGCTCAGAGTAGGGAAACAACAGATAATGTTTAAAGTTAGAGGACTAAATATATTGCATAAAGGTATAGTTATAAAAGGAACTATTAAGATAAAAACACAGAACTTCTATAATAACAGAAGAATTACATAAAAAAGGAAAAGAAACAAGAGTAAAGACTTTTCGAAAAAGTATTAAAGTGGAAAACATAAGATGAAAATTATTATGAATTAAAAATTAAAATTAAAAGCATTTAAATTAAAAGCAAACATCTGTTACATTAGTAAGTGCAAATGAGTTTAATTCAATCATTAGAAGAAAAACATTTTTAGAATGGATCACAAAGCAAAACTCAATCCTATACTGCAACAGTTCTCAGACATTTTTGGTCTCAGAACTCACACTCCCTAAACTCTTAAAAATTATAGAGGACCCCAGAAAGTGTCTGTTTTGTAAATGATATCTGTTGATGTTTACTGTTTTGGAAATTAAAACTGAAATTTTTATTTATTTATAATTTATTATATAAATTCGTTATTAACTTTTTAAATTCTTTTAAAAATAACAAGCCATTAAGTGTTACTATAAATAATATATTTTAAGGGAAAAGATTATATTTTCCAAAACAAAAGTTTAGTAAAAGGAATAGGATTATATTACATATTTTACAAGAACTGTTAATATCTGGCTTGACATAGGACATCTGGATTATCATAAACGCTTTTACATTCAACCTGTAAATTCCAGAAAACAAATAAAACAGGCAACAGTGTGATCACTATATAATAACATTGGAAATTAACAACTCGGAAAATAGAAAGGTTTTTACATATGGAAATTTTAAAACTCTCTGCAAAATAATTGTCGGGTCAAAGAAAAAATATAAACCAAACCAGCAAAATTTTTAGAGAACAACAATAATGATAACAGTATGTATTAAAATACAGTTCGCCTTTGAACAATATGGGAGTGAGGGCACTGACTCCACATTGCCCAAAATCCATGTTAACTGTGACTCCCCAAAGACTTCACTACTAATAGCCTACTGTTGAGCTTTATCAACATAAACAATTAATATATATTCTGTATATGTATTATATACTGTATTCTTACAATAAAGTAAGCTAGAGAAGAGAAAATGTTATTAAGAAAACCATAAGGGGCACCTGGGTGGCTCAGTCAGTTGAGTGTCTGCCTTGCGCTTGGGTCTTGATCTCCAGGTCCTGGGATCAAGTCCTACATTAGGCTCCCTACTCAGTGGGGAATCTGCTTCTGCCCCTGCTCTTTCTCTCTCCCTCTCTCTCTTGTGTACTCACACTCTAATAATAAATAAAATCTTAAAAAGAAAAAAAAAAAAAGAAAATCATAAGGAATGGGGCACCTGGGTGGATGGCTCAGTCAGTTAGGCATCTGACTCTTCAGCTCATCATCTTGGGGTTGTGATATCACGCCCCACATGGGCTCTGTGCTCAGCACAGAGTTTGCTTGAGATTCTAACTCCTTCTCCCTCTGCCCCTTCACCCACTCATATGAGCTCTCTAAATAAATAAATAAATAAAATCTTTTTTTAAAAAAGGAAAGAAAAGGGGAGCCTGGAGGGCTTAGTCAGTTAAGTGTCTGCTTTTGGCTCAGGTCATGATCTTAGGGTTCTGGGGTTAAGCCCCACATTGGGCTCCCTGCTCGGCAGGAAGCCTGCTTCTCCCCACTCTCTACATTTATGCAAACATAAACAAATATGTAAATGTAATCTTGTTTACCCCCTTTTTAAAGATTTTATTTATTTTTTATTTATTTGGCAGACAGAGATCACAAGTAGGCAGAGAGGCAGGCAGAGAGAGAGAGAGAGGAGGAAGCAGGCTCCCCGCTAAGCAGAGAGCCGGATGTGGGGCTCGATCCCAGGACCCTGAGACCGTGACCTGAGCCGAAGGCAGAGGCTTAACCCACTGAGCCACCCAGGCACCCAAATCTTATTTTTGATTAAAGAAAAAAACTGAATGAATTAGAAATAAAATGATAATTCCTTTCTTTTTTTTTATAAATATATTTTCTTAATATGATAAAATATTTCTATTGTGGCCCCAAAGCCTGCATGCTTTATAGGAAACATAATAAGTATTGATACTACAGTCAGGAAGAAGTAAGCTACTATCACCACTTTTCTTAAACATGGACTGAAGGGGCAAGTCAATGAGATCATATGAAAATCCTGATGACTTGACTGAATACTTATGGGGGGGGGAGCTGTGGAGAAAAAAAAAATATATATATATAACAACAAATATAACAATTAATAATAATATATAATATATAATTAAATAATAAAATAACATACATATATACATATAATTAAATCTTTGAGATAGATAGATAGATATAGAGAGATATGACATGACTATTTCTCACCAATGAATGTACATGAAAGCATTGTGTGTCACGTCCCAGATAAAACTTTTATAATGCAGGGTTTTGGGGGTTTTTTTTCATACTGTATCCTTCTCTAGCTAAATGTAGAGGAAAGTACGCTCTATGGGATGGTGAAACCAAAAAGCAAAAGGAGCCTTAGTCTCTGTAATCTCTGACTAGAGGAAAACCATCCACTGAACAGGACTAGATTTATTAGCATCTAAGGTTAGAAGGGACAAGATGGACTATTCAATAGTCTTAGGACAGGGTGATCACCTGGAAAAAGAAAGATATCCATACCTCAGACTGTATACAGCATAAACTTAAAATTGACCAAAGGCCAACAAGACTCAAAATGTTTGAATGTTTGAAAACAGGGTGCCTGGGTGGCTCAGTGGGTTAAACATTCTGCCTTTGACTCAGGTCATGATCTCAGGGTCCTGGGATCGGATCCCACATCAATCTGGCTCTCTGCTCGGCAGGGAGCCTGCTTCCTCCTCCTCTCTCTCTCTCTGCCTACTTGTGATCTCTCTCTGTCAAATAAATAAATAAAATCTTTAAAAAATAATAATAATAAATAAATAAATAAAATAAAAAATAAATGATCTGCAAGAGATTTGCATCTGAATGATGCAAAAAATACCATAAGCAAAGTAATGAGATAATAACAAACTGGTCAAAAAAATCTGCAAATCATATCACAAGCAAAAGATTAATCTCACAAATTATAAAGCTTTTATAAAAATTGATAAGATAAAGAACAATACCCAATAGCAAAAAGAGCAAAAAATAAGATCAGATAAGTCCCAGGAAAGGAAAGGCATAGGTTTTTTAAATACACAACAAGATTCCCAGCCTCACTCAAGGCAAGATAAACTAAAACTATACTCAGATACCATTTTTACCTATCAGATTTGAAAAACAAATTCAAAATTATAATAAAACCACTCTTGGAGAGTCCATAGGAAAATAGGAGATCTCATTTAACACTACTGGAAGGACTAATTGGTATAATTTAGCAATATTTATCAGAACTACAAATACACATATATTCTGACTCAATGATTCCACTTCTGGATATATAGCCTACATATAAATTTGCATGTGTGCAAAATAATTTATGTACGAGTTGACTTATTATAGCATTGTATATAACAGCAAAAGATAGGGAACAATTCGGATGTCTTTCAACAGAGGACTAGTTTTTTAATTCTGGTATATCTATATAATAAAATATTATTCAAAAGAAAAAGAACAAGAAAGTGTTTTACTTACTTCTATGAAAAGATCTTCAGTATCTATTTTTCTTTAAGATTTCATTTTTTTATTTGAGAGAGAGAGAGAATGAGAGCAAGCATGAGAGGGGGAAGGTCAGAGGGAGAAGCCGACTCCCTGCGGAGCAGGGAGCCTGATGCGAGACTGGATTCCCAGACTCCAGGGGACTGAGTCAAAGGCAGTCGCTCAAGCAACTGAGCCCTCCAGTATCTATTATTAAGCTTCCAAAAAAGAACAGAAGAGTAAAAATAGTATGCTGCTTTTGTATTTTTAAAAAGGGGGTAGGGGCGCCTGGGTGGCTCAGTGGGTTAAAGCCTCTGCCTTCAGCTCAGGTCATGATCTCAGGGTCTTGGGATCGAGCCCCGCATCGGGCTCTCTGCTTAGCAGGGAGCCTGCTTCCTCCTCTCTCTCTCTCTCTGCCTGCCTCTCTGCCTACTTGTGATCTCTGTCTGCCAAATAAATAAAAAATAAATAAAATCTTTAAAAAGGGGGTAAACAAGATTACATTTACATATTTATGTTTGCATAAATGTAACTCTGGAAAGAAATACAAAAACCAGTTTAAGTGGTTAACTATGTTGGAGATCCCTGGACAGATGGGGTAAGAGATTTCATACTTCATACCATTTTGAACCATGTGACCATATTATTACCTATTCAGTAAAAAATTTCAACATGAAATTTTTCATATCCATATTATTCAAAAAAATTTTTCATGGAAGTTTCCTCTTTTATTTATCCTGGAGTATATTTCTCAAATATTTTCTTTTGAAAAGTATACCAAGTAGGAGCAGTACATTGTAGCAATTTTCAAAGCAAGGCATCCTATTCCATGGGATCTTAACTGAATTTTTTTCATGGCTAAGGAGGCATCAGTTATACATTTCTTAAAATATGCCAGGCTAATATTATTATGGTTTTGCTACATGTAACATAAATGTTCTCTTTGTCTGTACATTAAAGCAAATCACAATCATTTTTCAAAGTGGACTCTTGGCCATGCCTATAAGTACTCCCACAGCTTCTGGTGCACCGGGGGTGGCCTCCTAGTCAGCCGTGTGTCTATATTAGGCAACTCAATCTTCACAAGAGGATATCAATCCTACTCCCAATTCAACTGTCTGTTAAAGCATATGGGTCTTTATTTAATTGGCAACATAGACTAGCAGCACTCCAGGTAGTTGTCAGCAAATACAATCTTGAACTCATGCTGTCCAATACCGATCAAAATCTTGGCCAAGATAAACAATACTTAGGGAGGACCGCTTCAAGGATAGAGTGGACATTTGCTATCCTTGGCAGCTCAAGTTCCAAATACCCTCCCTATACTGGGGAAATCCCAAGATAGAGGAGAGGCAGGGTCCTGCTTCTCCCTACAAACACCAAAGAGCGCTCTCTAGATGCTAGGAGTCCACATGTGATCTAGGCTTGATCTATTGGATGATCCTTTATCCTGGGACCTTGTATCATAAGAAGATGAAGCAAGATGCAAAAACAATCAGATTATCTGCCACAGTGGTGGCCCGAGAAGTGAGGTCAGGAGAATAACGGTGAAAGTCTACAGTCTATCTAAGAGCAGCAATGTGGTTAAGTGTCCTATGCAGACTACCCCTACGATAGGATCTTTCCTGAGCTTGCCTTTCTTTTCCCACCTTTTCTTTAAGCCTGGTTTTCCAAACTTTTTATGACTTCTGTGTGAAATCCTTTCAACAAAAAAAAAAAAAATTTTTTTTGCATCTAAGTTAGAGTTCATTTTCTTTTATCTGCAAAGAAGAGGGCTGGATGAGGAAAAGATTGTTCCATGGATTAGGAAATTTACTAGCCAAATGTGTTTTGGTTATATTATGCAAGCCCCCTGAAATTGTCTTTATGGAGGCAAACTTTCATGTGAGGTCACTGATTGTATGTTGTATACAGCTCTAAAATACTATTTTGTTTACAATATGTCCAATATATGATATGTATTGCATATGTGTATATATGTGTGTTATGTATGTATGTATATTATGTGTATGTATATTATTCTCTTTATGTAAACTTTGGGAGCAATTTTTGCCAAACCTAGTATCATAAAAACTTGAGTTTCCCTAAAGAATTAGTTGGGCTAATAATAAGAATAAAAATAAGTGTGTGTTATTATTATCAATGACAACATGCACATTTCTATTATTTGTAATACTGATATTCATGGTTGTGATCGTTTCTCCCAGTATCCCATATGTTGGAATAGAGAAGACAGGTTCTTGGATTGTGCCTGCTGTGAAGATTGGATACAGTGAAATGACAAATGGTAGGAAAGCTGAAAGTACTGACAAGAGAGCGGTTGAATTTATATACCCTGGTGTCTGGGCTGGACAATAATACAACCAGAAGGGTGTTGATACTTTGAAGGAAGAAAGAGTTTCATAGACTCTTAAGGGTCCATGGGAGCCAAACACACACACACACACACACACAATGTAGAGATGAGTGAGAACTAGTAAGCTAGGAAAGTATTATAAAAGAATAATAAGATTGGAAGTTGAAAATGTCAAATCTGGGCAGCTCAAATTTCATATATGACCACAGAAAATGTTTTTGGATCTTGAGGGCAGATGAACATCACTGAAGTTAAGAATATTTGGATGGGCCTTTGGAACTGAAGTTTCTAGAATGATGGCAAGACTTGTAATGCAGAGAAAACTCTTGAGTCTGATATCAAAATCATGAGGTGTATGTGAGATGGGGAACCAGGACTGTAGGAAGACCATTTTGTCTTTCCCTTCCACATTCCTGCCTTAACCCATGAAGTGCAACTTCTGGCCTCTCAGAAGTATTGGGCAAAACGCTTCTGCCCTTTCTCTGGTTCTCATTAGCACTTACTTGGAAATATGATAAATGACTTCTATCACAGGGTCTATATTTCTCTTTTGGGCACAATCTATAATGCACATATGTAGCACAGATACTATTTGGTTATCTACTTCAGCATTACTGCACAATGGGTGTTCTCTCTAATCCTGCCTCACCAATGTGATTAGCCCATTAGGGCAATGCCCAACTCCCGTTGGGGTAAAAGGCCTACTCAGCTGAATCTCAAACTATGAATAAGGAAGAATATACTGGGAATATAAAAGTGTACCAGATGTGAGAGATAGTAGTTACAAAAACACAAATGCTTAAGAAAATTGGTTGTATGTAAAATCCCAAGTAGAATGTCTTGAACAAAGGATGCATTTGGGAAGAAGACAAGAGGAGTTAGTGAAATGACAGGGACATTAAATGCTATGCTAAAAATGTATCTTGGCAGAACAAAAGTCTGGCAGATTATCAGTTGATACATCAGTAACCCACAGGAGGAAACACTGTTGTCCCTGCTTCTACTCATGAGTTTGCTACCCCTAGTCAAGGTACCCCAAAATCTGTGACCCCTGACAGTGAACAGCGGTAAATTTTTTAAATGTATTTAAGAGAGCTCAAACACCTCATGAAAACTCACAAAAATGTAAGAAAAAGAAGCTGCTACTGAAATAGAAATTCCGAAGAAGATAAATAACAACTTTAACACAAAAATAAAAAGAATACATGAGATTCAATTACAGCATAAAGAGAACTTTTTAGAATTAAGCCTGATTTTCTGATTCTAAAATTCAGTAGCTGAACTGAAAAGGATGATCACTACTGCAAATCAAATGCAAAGCCCAAGAAGAAATACCTCCAAGCACAGAGCAAAGTATAAAGAGATGGACTTCTGCTTCCAGCCACAAAAGAGTATCTTCTACAAAAGTAGAAGAAAGGACAAAATATATACAAGAATGAGTTTCAGGCATCAGACAATAGGCAATGCAAGACAATAACCGCCCCCCAACCTAGAAGAGCAACGACTGAAGAGATCCCTGGAGGCATTCCTGTGGTTTAGGGAGGGAGAACCAAAACTGGCCCAGCATTGCCACTGAGTGAAAGACACAGAGACCAGAGTTAGGGAAACTGAGGCGAATATAAATTGTGGGATTATACCACGGAAGAGGAAGCTACACAAAGAACTCCAGAAACCTTTACAGGGTCCCTTCGACTTTCTGGCTGAATATGAATTTGTGTGCTCCAAGGGTGAAACACCACAATATCAGGTGAAGAACTGTCCAAAAAAGAACAATTCCCAGATAACTGATTCAGAGTTCACCCAGGGCAGGAATTTGTCAATTCCCATCAAACAGAGAGGAGAAATGGTGCTGAAAACATGAGGCACTCAGAAGAAATGGGGAGAAGGGTATGCAAGCCTTAATATAGGGCCAAACTAGCCCTAGAGTAAAGGCTATCCCAGACGCACCCCACAAAGATTTAAAAACAAACCCTCCAAATTCAGGATGATCCCTAAGTAATTTAACAGCCTGCCAGAACAAGGTCCAACAATTTTTCAGTACAATAAAATCCACCATTCAAAACATGAAATTCACGATTGAAAATTGTTAGCTGTGGTTCTGCTTATCTCCCCTACTGATCACAACTAAAAAACAAACAAAAAAAACTAAAATCATCATCATCATCATCATCATCATCATCATCTGTCAACTATGTAAAGAAAATTAGGCCCACTCTCGTTAGGGAAATGCAAAACCAAAACCACAATGAAAAATCACCTTATACCCATTAGGATGGCTACTATCCAAAAACAACAAATGTTGGTAAGGACATGGAAAAATTAGAGTACTTGTACACTGTTAGTAGGAATATAAAATGGTGCAGTCACTATGGAAAATAGTATGGTGGTTTCTTAAAAAATAAAAATAGAATTACCATCTGATCCAGCAACTCCACTTCTGTGTTGTGTAATAAACATATATAATATTTAACATATATATGCATATGCTCAAAAAAATTAAAAGCATGATCTCAAAGAGCCATTTGCACACTTATGTTCATAACAGCACTATTCACAATAGCCAAGAGGTGGAAGCAACCCCAGTATCCATCGGGAGACAAATGGACAAACAAAACATAGCATATACATAAGGGGAATATTATTCAACCTTTGAAAGGAAGGAAATTGTGACACATGCTACAACATGGATGAAACCTGGAGGCATTAAGCTAAGTGCGATAAGCCAGTCATAAGATATGATACTGCATGATTCCACTTAGATGAAGTACCTAGAGTAGTCAGATTCATAGAAACAAGAAATGGAATGGGAGCTGACAGGGTATGGGGAGATGGAAAAATGGAGTTGCTTCCTGGGTATAGAGTTTCAGGGGAGCTTCCTGACCCCCAACTCCAAAATAAATTCCATCTTTCTGACCAGAATAACAAGGAGGAGAAACTCCTTTGGAGCAGAGAGAGTGAGGAGATTCCCAGAGAAAATAGAGCTGAAGATGGTGAGCCTCAAATCTGCACATCCTAATATACATGAACCCACAAAATCATAGGTTTACCTTTAAAGTGGGCATGTTTGGGAGAAAACCAAGGCAGCATAGCAAAGCCTTTGAGAACTGAACTAAGATTTTAACCACTACCCAAGGGGCGCCTGGGTGGCTCAGTCAGTTAGGCGTCTGCCTTCCGCTCAGGTTGTGATGCCCAGGTCCTGGGATCGAGTCCAGCATCGGATTCCCTGCTCAGTGGAGAGCCTGCTTCTCTCTCTGCCTCTGCCTGCTGCTCTGCCTACTTGTGTTCTCACTCTATCTCTCTGTCAAATAAATAAATAAATAAAATCTTAAAAAAAAAAAAAAAAAAATATATATATATATATATATATATATATATATAAACTGCTACCCAAATCTCCAACTAATCCACACATGATGCAGGTGAAGATAACGCAGCATACAAAAACCTTTGAAAACTGAAGGTAAACTGGAAAATACATTTTGCCCAGTAGAAGAAGCCAGACACTGCCATTCTACTTACAGGACCTCTAGTGTAGGCAAAACTAAACTAAGGGAAGGAAATCAGAAGACTGCTTGCCTGGTCAGGGGCTTGGAAATATCTAGAAAGGGACATGAGGGATATTTCTGGGATGGTAAAGATGTTCGGTATCTTGATAAGGTACGGGTTACGTGTATGTATACATTTGTCAAAACTTACAAATCTGTACACTTAAAATCTGTACATCTGGGTGCCTGGGCGGCTCAGTGGGTTAAGCCTCTGCCTTTGGCTCAGGTCATGACCCCGGAGTCCTGGGATCGAGCCCCGCATCAGGCTCTCTGCTCAGCAGGAAGCCTGCTTCCCCCTCTCTCTCTGCCTGCCTCTCTGCCTACTTGTGATCTCTGTCAAATAAATAAATAAAATCTTTTTAAAAAAATCTGTACATTTCACTGTATGTAAATTATGTCTCAACTTATTTTAAAAAATTATAAAGAGTTTACTGTTTGGCTGGAGGGGAGGAATATAAAAAAGCAGAAATTATGAGGGAAAAGTTTGGAAACCTGGAGAGCGGATCCAAGAGACCTAAAATATAAATAATAGAAACTCCAGAAGAAGAAATTGGAGCATGTAAGAGGGGTAATATCTCAAGGGAAAAAAAAAAAAAAAAAGAAGGAACATTCCCTGGAATTAGGAAAGATTCAAACCTACAATTAAAAGAGTTCACTGATTAAGAAAGGATAAGAGGGAGTGAGGGAATATACCGAGGTATATCCTAGTAAAAATCCCAAGTTTCAAGGATAAAAAGAACTATATAACAAGCTTCAGAGCTAAAGAAGTTATTTATAAAGGAAAAAAATCCAGATTGGCATCAGCAACACTGGGAAATAGAAAGAATACAACATTGACAGAATACTGAGAGAGAATGCAATTCAAAAATCCTATACCTAGCCAAGATATCATTCAAAAACAAGTTATTTACAATGGAAAAAAATTATATCATTCACTTGCCAAGCATAATAAAGATGCTTGCAGATATATAAGAATACAGAGAATATATCATCAACATAAGCCATCCAAGGAAAAATTATATGCAAGATAAGTACTCTTAACAAAACAACACATGCATCAGAATAACGACCTTAAGATTACAGAAAATGAAGAGGAGAGGAGAAGAGGTAAGCAATGAATCTTGTAATACATACAGCTCAGGGTTTCTCAACTTCAGCATATGGACCAGATCGTTATTTGTTCAGTGGGTAGGAATGACCTGCCCACTGTGGAATGTTGAGCACAACTCTGGCTTCTACCCACTAGCCATCAGTAGCATTTCCTTTCCCTAGCCCTGAAAAATCAAAAATGTCTCCAGCCATTGCCAAATGTTCCTTAGGGGGTATAACTGGTCCCAAGTTGAGAACCACCAACATAGTTTATGATTATTCATTTAGATAACAAATTGACACAAATTTACAATGTATGTGCAAAATAAAGAGTTTTTGAAATATAAGAAGCATACTACTATGAAAAATATAATAATCTGAAACTAAATTAGAAACCATCTCAGCAAAACCTGGGCATCAGGGGCAGACTGTAAATGCAATAAGAAGAAATAAATTAAATAATTGGTAAGCACAAGCTAAAACAATCCTTTTGCTGTTGATATAATTATATATCTAAAATCACAATGGGGCACCTGGGTGGCTAGTTGGTTGAGGAACTGACTCTTGGTTACTGCTCAGGTCATGATCTCTAGATCTTGGGATCAAGCCCTGGGCCAAGCCAGGCTCTGAGCTCAGCAGGGAGTCTGCTTCTCTCTCTCCTCCTCCTCCCTCCTGCTCGAACACTCTCTCTATCTAAAATAAATAAATCTCTTAATAAATAAATATAAAAGCATAAGAATTTCTAATGAAAATAAAATACTAGAATAATGAAATATGGTATGTCCTTTTAATACCACATTTAAGAAGGAACATATAAAATTCTGTAATTTTTCTCTATACTACTATAACCATCTAGAAATGGAAGTGGGGGCGCCGGGGTGGCTCAGATGGTTGTGTCTACCTTCGACTCAAGTCATGATCTCAGGGTCCCGGGATCGAGCCCTGCATTGGGTTCTCTGCTCAACAGAGAGCCTGCTTCTCTCTCCTCCCTGCTCTTGCTATCTCTATCTCTCTTAAAATAAATAAATAAATAAATAATCCTCAAAATAAATAAAATCCTTAAAATAAATAAATAAATAAATTTTTAAAAAGAAATGGAAAAAAGTTACATATAATTATGACAATAAAACATAAAATATGTAAAAGCAATTTAACAAGGACCATATAAGACTTCTATGAAGAAAACTTTATTCTTGCTAAAGGACAGAAGCAGATTTATTATGAAACTAAACTGTGCACTCACCTGTGGTAGGCTGAATAATCCCCCCACCCCAAACAAAGATGTTCACTGTCCTAATCCCCAAAACCTATGAATGTTACTTCACATCGTAAAAGAGACTTTGCAATTGTGATTAAATTAAGGGTCCTGAGATGGTGGGTTATCTTGGGGCCTGATGCAATTACAAGGACCCTTTTATAAAAGGGAGGCAGGAGAATGTGTGCCAGAAAGACTTGAAGATGTTGTGTTGCTGGCTTTGAAAGTAGAAGGGGACCAGGAGTCAAGAATGCAGACAGACTCTAGAAGCTGAAAAAGGAAAAGAAATAGATTCTTCCATAGAGCCTCCAAAAGAAATGGAATCCCACCGACCCCTTGATTCTAGAACAGTGAAACCCATTTCAGGCTTCTTTTTTGTTTTTCCATTTCAGACCTCTGACCACCAGAACTGTTAAGATAATAAATCTGTGCTGGTTTAAGCAACCAAGTTTGTGTTGATCTGTTACCATAAGGAAATTAATACAAATCCCTTGCAAATTCCTGGAAGAGGTTTTAGCAATGCATTCACGTGGTAATACGTGCAAAAATACGTAAAACTTGCAAAAGTAGTATATTTTAACCAAATTCAGTTAAGACCATTGTCTCTTTCCATTCCAACTTCTTCTCCTCACATTGGGTAGTGTTGGGAGTGGTTATAGGAATATTGAGGAGTTGTGTCAAGGACCCATTTACTTTTGATTTAGTGGGATATGGCTTTCAGAAATACTTCTACCCTGCCTGTTCTGACTCACCCAACGAAGGCACCGAGGCAGAGGTCACATTGCATGATGAATATGGCCTATAGCATCCACATAGAAGTATTTGGGGGAACAGAGGGAGAAAATGTTTAAAGTCTGATGGAATCAAATCTAATGGAGGGTCCCTCTAATCATCAGATACATCAAACTTTAACAGAAAAAATCCATACCCATTGATTACCAGTCACAATTATCAATTTTTTAAAATATCCAATTAACCATGCTAAAAGTGAAGGACCAAGTGCCTTCTTCTGATGAACCATCCTCCCTTGAACCAAACCCTGGAATTATAAATATGATTAATTTAAAAATTTGCAAATGAATCACTGTATTGTGTAATAAGCACACGGCTCCCATTCAAGCCTCAGGGTCCTGAATTTGAGCCCCATGTTTGGAGTAGAGATTACTAAAAAATAAATAAGTATATATATAGAAAGCTTTTTAAAATTTTTGATACTTCTTTGAAAAAAAGAGGGAGACGAAGGCAAAAATAAAACATTTCATGATCAAATAACGTGTAATTTTTTTCATGTTTTAACCTTGGAGACTGTTTAAAAAATATATGCTTATTTTCACCATATGAGAAGAGTTCCCATAAAGTCTCCAAAAAAAGGACTGCCACACCGAATCAAAACAGTATAGTCATACTAGATAGAGTGCTAGAGCAGCTTCCCCGTCTGCCAGAAAATCACATGAGTTCAAAGCAGGAGCTTTGTTTTCAGCTTACCATTATGATTCTCATACTATATCTATCTTCAGGATCAGAAAAGAACACTGTGTATTTCAGGAGGTAAACAAGGAAATGGAGCTGCTTATAGTTAAGGAAGTAACACAGTAGACACGGGAAAATACTTAAAACTTTCTTTCTAGTTTTCTAGCCCTTTACTGTAACTTAAATGAGAACTAGGGTATCTAGCTTTTCCGATACAATGTCTGGACAAAAGTCGTCCTGCATCCTTAGGTTTTTGCAGTGCTGCTTTAATTTTACGGAAAGGATAAGATGGTATAACAGAAAAGGAATGAAATAATGATGAACTCTCTAGAGTTTCTTAAATACATAAGAGGTAAGCAGCTAAGATGCAATGAAAGGATGTGAGTGGGAAGTTTGTGACCCATGAAGTTGATACTGCTGGAAGCGTGAATGAAAAGTTGAAAGGCTTTATGATTAGGCCAGACTAGATAGATAGTGAGGCAATTAGAATCATTCATTGCTGCCAAGGCATCAGGCCAACGTGAATTACAACCCAAACTGAATGAAGCAGAATAGAAAATAGAAAAGCCTTTAATGAAAATGTTGGAGAACTCACAAGGGATGGGGAAAGTGCCAAATAACTGGAAGATGGCTAAGTAAACTAAAAGGTCTATTCTCCCACCAATGCATAAGGGATTTACAAGTTTAACTCTCATTGCTGTTAATAGGAATTCTATGTGTGATCCAAGGGTGTACTCATGGAGAAAATGCATCTATTAGTGTCTCGATTGGCCTCTCTTGAGCCAACACTGGCAAATGCTCCAAATTGTGTGGTAGTTTGGTGACAGGGACTAACAGAGGCTAGAATGAAAACCACCAGCTTTGCTTCACCTTGTAATCCTCTGATAGTACAAGATCCCTAAGGAGCAAAGAGTAAAATATATCCTATGCAATCTTTCATAATGTTTAATTTGGAAATTAACTTCCAGCAAATTAAAGTAAAAGAAAAAGTAAAATGGCAGAAATTTCTATTCAATTGAGAAGCCTACCTTTGAAAAAGAAAAGCACATCTTTAAATAATTTTCCATCTGAAAAGAATCCTTTTGCTAATTTATCTAGTAATAACAGCTATCACAGCCCCCAATATGCCCAGACATTGTATCAGATGCTTTACTAAAGATTCTACTTAATCATTACAACCAGTCTATGAACTAAGGTACTATTTTCACAGATAAGGAAATTGAAACTGAGACACTAAGAAATTTCCCCAAGTCACTCATCTTGAAAGCAGCAAATTCAAATCCAGGTCATTTTAGCTACAAAGCTCATGATCCTTCCTCCACACCTCACTGCTTACCCATTATAAAACAGCAAATGTCACACCTCACTGCTTACCCATTACAAAACAGCAAATGTGCCCCACTACATCATTCTGACTTAATTTAATTCATTTCCCAACCCAATACAAATTCTCAAAATCACTAAATCCCCCCTTAAATAAATTCTGCATACTTTCAGAGATAGTAAAATTATCTTTTCTAATAGTATTCCCCCAAAAAAGAAAAAAAAAAGGTGATATATTGGTTTTAAAGTAATTAACATTTTCATCCTAGAAACATTTTTAAGAATCTCATATAACAGAGATTATATATGCCAAGGTCTATATTAGACTAAATACAAAGATAAATACAGTCCCTGTTCTCAAGATCAGTTAAATCTAAAAGGAGAAATAGGCATTATCAACTCATTAAAACACAGTCTGATACATGATACAGAGAAGGTAAGTACAAAGTGCTATGGGGGCACATTATGCCATTTGTAACTGTTGATTTGTTAATAATATTAACAACTGTATTGACCTAATTCACTATTGTATAACACATTTTATTCAAAGATTCCAACAAAGCTTTACTAGAGGCTCAATAGTACTTTCATTTATTTACAGCAAAATTTCTTCCTGCTCCAAATCCCTCCAAAGTGTGTACAGGGCAATCGTTATTAGATCCAAATTGCTGGTGGAGAAATAGTGGCTCAACAAAATTAAGTAGCTGACAGAACTCAGAAGAAACTCCCAGTGACACACCCTAGTCCCCCCAGTATAAAATTCATTTCTCTACAAAAATCTTACTTAATCCGAAGTAATATTGACTTTAAAGACTCCTCAGATGAGCGAATTCCTCAAGAACCAGTTTGAACAAGTTCCATCATATAGTCTGAACAATCTCAGCTCAACCAAACAGCAAAACAATTTCCAAAACCATAGGTAGGTGATGGATACTGCTTTCATTTGAGTTAATTAAAAGTATTTGATCCACTATGATGCACCTCAGTGTAAGATCTTTAAAAGAAAACAATCAATGAATCTATACAAGTTTCAGATAACACCCAATCTAAATGCCAGAGCTTGTGACCAGATTTAATGAGGCTCTGGACATTATTTATTGACTTATCCAAAATAAGGTTGTGAGGGTTTTTTTTTTAATTTTCTTCTATGAAAGTAGTTGAATAATAAATAAGCTATCAAAACCACCATCAATTCCCATTACTGATGTATTGAAATTATTGTGACTATTAGGCAAAAACAAGCTAAGTCAAAATAATTTATTACTCAAAATGTCAAACATTACGAGAATTAGCAATGCACGTTCTTGGGAGAAGGGATGGTTAAATTTTACCTCTTGGTTTTTTTTTGTTTTTTTTTTTTTAAGGATTTATTTACTTATTTTAAAGAGAGCTGGAGGGGAGGAGCTCCATGCCCAGCACGGAGCCCCATTTGGAGCTCAATCTCATGACCCTGAGAGCATGACCTGAACTGAAATCAAAAGGTCACTTAACCAACTGAGCCGCCCAGGAGACCCTACTTCTTGTTTTCTTAATACCAACTACTTGGAGATGATAAACACCAAAAAAAGCAAATTCTGCAGGCTTGTAATAGTTACACCCATCTACTCAAGCTCTCCTCTCTGGTTTACCAGCAATACCATGGATAGCCTTATGAATAAACTAAGGAGGCATTATCTAGTAATGTGAGCTTAAAGATGCCAGAAAGTCTCCAAGCCCAAACTATTTTCTTCTCACCCTGTCTGCTGATTCCTGAAGCAAGCATTTCATTCTTTAACTCAATGGTTCACAGTCCTGGCTAATCCTTAGAATTATCTGGGGCACGTCTTTAAAACATTGATGTCATAGCTTCAGCCCCAGAGATTCTTATTTTAGCCTAGGCATCTGTGTTTTTTCCTTTTTTCTTTCTTTTTTTTTTTTTTAAAGAATGACAGGGGAGGGGCTCCTGGATGGCTCAGGTTGGTAAGCAGCCAACTCCTGTTTTCAGCTCAGGTCATGATCTCAGGATCATGAGATCAAGCCCCGTGTGGGGCTCCCTGCTGAGCATGGAGCCTGCTTGAGATTCTCTCTTCTCTCTCCCTCCTCAACACAATTTCACTCTCTCTCTTTAAAAAAAGAAAAAAAGGAATGACAGGTGATTCTAATGGGTAGCCATAATTGAAAGCCACTGGTAGGATATTTGAGCAAATCTGAATAGATACAGGAGAAAGCAAGAGGATGTGAGGTAAGAGGGGGAAGAAGCAATATATAAAATAGAGACACAGTATGGGGAGACTAAGGCAGTCAAACCAAGGGTTCCAATTTTGCCTTTGGCCAACCGTGTAAACTTAGGACCTGTTCAGAGGAACACTGTTGAAACAGGAGGAGGAGGAGCAAATGCTGCTAGGAAAAAAATACATGAAGATCTAGTTTCAAATCATTTTACCACTATGGACATAGAAACAAGTTCAGCTTAATTTAGATGACAAAATAAAGTCCATTCATAAAAATACACAAACATTTTTTAAGTATGGGAAAAAGAACATTTCTCAATTTGCACATAGATATATTTAATTGAAACTCAAAATAAGCCACATAAGTAAAAAAGAAATACTACCATTACTATTTTTCTTTTTTACATGTCCTGTTCCTTTTTTGTAGAAATACTCCATTAAAAAAAAAAAAGTAGATTAACATTTTGAAATTAATAATAATAGAAAGCATTTAAACTAGAGGATTTCTGACTTTAGAACAAAAATTTTTACCAAGGGGCACCTGGGTGGTTCAGTGGTTAAAACCTCTGCCTTCAGCCCGAGTCATGATCTCAGGGCTCTGGGATCAAGCCCCACATCATGCTCCCTGCTCAGCAGGGAGCCTGCTTCCCCTCTCTCTCTCTGCCTGCCTCTCTGCCTACTTGTGATCTTTGTCTGTCAAATAAATAAATAAAATATTAAAAAAAAAATTTACCAAAAAGAAAAAAAAAAAAACTTAATCTCTAGTTTAAATACCCAGTGTGTTTTGTGTGTTCTGTGCAAGCATTTTACTAGGTCTTGTGTTTCAGTAAAACATGAAAGTAATACTGAAATTTTTCATTTAATAATTTCATTCAAAATTCTGACCTTTACTATTGTTCAAATGAGGGACCAGATGATTCGACATGAATTTAACAAGCTTCTGATTAATTGTACAAATAAACTGTCTTATCTTTTAAAAAAAATGTTCAATTTTATTGGCAAAAATGCTTTTTTTCTAATTCAAATTACTTTACCAGATACATTTTTATTCTGTTGTACAAAGGAAGTTATATAGCAAAAATATCACTGATACTTTTGAACAAAATTGAAATCCTCATGATTTATAAAACAAGCTCACATAGTTTAAAATGTTTTTAATTCTACTTATTAGAAACTATAGGGGTGCCTGGCTGGCTCAGTTGATAGATTGTGGGACTCTTGATCTCTGGGTCATGAGTTCAAGTCCCATGTTGTGTGTAGCAATTACTTGAAATAAAATATTAAAAAGAAACCATAAAGAACAATTAGAGAGCAATAAAGAGGAAAATTTTGGCAGACTCACAAACAACACACTTATTATTCCATTTGGAAGAAATAATGAATATTGTACACCTGAAATAAAATCCTAATTCTTTTTTGAAAAAAGCAAATAGTCCATTTGTTTTGCTAATATTTACATCCTTAAATAAACTAAAGTCCTAAAGGATCCACTGCAGATTTCTTTCTTGACTTCTTTTTTATTTTTTTTTAAGATTTTATTTATTTACCCAACAGAAAGAGAACACAAGAAGGGGAGTAGGAGAGGGAGAAGCAGGCTTCCCACTGAGCAGGGAGCACGATGGGGAGCTCGATCCCAGGACCCCGGAATCATTACCCGAGCCAAAGGCAGACACTTAATGACTGAGCCACCCAGATGCCCCTCTTTCTTGACTTCTTAACTCCTATTTGATTCAGTGTTTTTCTTCATACTGCTTTTGGTAGTAGTAGTCTAGATCAGTTAACATCTCATTCATCTTAACACCTTTGCTAATAATAATAATTACTCTGAAATCAGATTGCCTGAGTTCAATTCCTGATTCCACTACTATTTACTGTGTCATTACGAAAGTTACTTACTATCTCTATCCTCCATCTGAAAATGAATAATAGTGTCTATCTCACAGGATTGTTATGAGAATTAAATTAGTTAATATACATTTTAAAACATCTTAGAAAATTGTCATAAAGCATTTAGTAAATATTTGTGATCATTATTATCAGTTTAACACTTGTGGTATTTCCAAAAGAAATCAGCTTTCTTCCAGAGTTGCCATGGTGTCTGAGATACTATTTTTGCTTGTTTTTTTTTTTAATCTGAATATTAGTTGATTCTTAAATACTTGATTTGAATTTCTAATCAACTTTAAAACAAAATTTAAGTACATTGTTTTGAGGTAAGGGTTGGAGACATATAATAATAATCTGAAGAGAAACAGACTTTAGAACTATAAAATCAAAGCACTGAATGGATACTAGAAGGTCATCTCCATTTCTTCCCTCTCTTCCCAATCTCCACACCTACCATCTCACACCTGTATCAAGAAGCTTCACTCTTCCAAGACCAAATGACACTACGGTAGACTTTTAATTACTTCAATAAAGGTGGATTATATGTCCTCCTGATTGAAATTTGAGGCAATAATATATTCAACAGAGCATGGGCCTCAGGCAAGGCAGATTTAGGATTAAATTCTTGCTCTAACATTAACTAATTATACCACCATTGGAAAGATAACTTAAACACTTTGTCCAATTTCTTTATCTGTAAAAGGAAGCCAGAGCCCATATTGTGGGGTTGTTGTAGAGAACAGGCTATAAGCCTTATAAAGCATCAAGAACAATGTAACTTAACATCACAGCTGTAGATAAAGATATACACAGACAATATTTCTCAGAATTATGTTATATAATCATAACAGTGATATATGCATTTTGTGAGGAAACAAATGATAAGGACAACTAATTTAAATTTAAAATGCCATTTAGAATAAATTATAAAGTAATCAGTGGTATGATACATTTACAAAAATATTTTTAAGATACACCTGTACTTTGATTTCTGAATCTAATAGAAAAAAGAAATATGGCTTTGAGGTTTACTTTAACTTCAAATTAAAGATTTTGTGATGAGGAATATACTTGTTAAAGCCAATATTTGCAATTTGTTTATCAAACCTCTTCATTATAGACGGACAGATGGCAATTAATATGTAGAGGTAGTCCATGAAATTTTACAAAGATTCTTAGATTATTACCAGCTAAGAAAGAGTGCATTAAAATAAAACTAAATAAGGAATTATCTATTTGCTTGTTTTGTGTTAAGTCCCTGAGATTTATTCCAGTGAGAACAATAAGCAGAGAGAATGAAATAAAAAAGGCAGAAGGCCAAAGTGTCATAAATGCTGTTAAAGTATTCGATAAAAGCTATCCACTTGAGGTTCATTGCAACACATTGGGAAAAAAAATGATCTTCCCATATTTAGACACATGCGAGAGCAAGCCAAACACTCTGAGAAGATGTGATACTGTTATACAACACACAGAACCATATTTATCTTATTACCGCTACCTATGTGGCCCATAGTGTTCGTAGGAAACCTGATTTGATGTACATGATATAATGTTTGGAAGCTGCTCTGATTATTCTACCCTAATTAGCAGGATGTCTGGTAAAAGTCAGCAAACAACGCAATGCCTGAGTTTGGTACTAAAAACCAAGTCTTAAATCTCCATAATATTTTTAAAACAAACAAACTAGGACATGAATGGTGTTTTTTTTTTTCCTGGATTCATCTTTTTAAAAATTTTCCAAGATCCTTCCAGTCGATACATAAGATAGGGCACATATTGTCAAGGATAAGTTGTTAAAGTGAATATGAAATGTGCTTCTCAAAATATCGTTTACACATTTACCAGATGGTAAAATAAACATGTAAATTGTTATCAAGTATACACTAAGTTTGTATTAAAATTTTATGCTCTGTAGAGTGTAAAAATTATCACATATTGTATTACTTGTTCACTCAATAGTTTATTAACATTCTATAAATACTTTCTTTAAGAAAAAATGATATTTAAATGGTCAGAGGATTCATGGGATGCTAATCAGAACAAAAGAAGCCACGAGCATCATTAGAATAGGGAGAATAATCTATTTTCCCTTATCCTTTCATTAGTCAAAGGTGAAAAGCATGTTTCCTTAAAACACCAATTAAATCCATAAGTTAATACAGTTAACTTAATACCTTTGCAAGATATGACATTAAGTAAGAAAGCTGATTTCACAGACATGTCCACCATAATACTGAGGATTACCAGAACATTCCGCAGATATAGTTTCTGTTCATCATTGTTAACTACTACAATAGCATAAAGCAATTACTAAAAAGCACTGACAAAAAATAAGAAGAAAATTAAATCTCTGTGAAGTTACTCTCTTTTCAATTCATTCTAGGTTGATACTTCATGAATAAAGTTTTTGAATGACAATAGGAGCACATTATGTCACCTCCAACCTCCTTTCAGATTTAATCACAAGTTTTAATCCACAGCACTGACATTAATAATTTCAGCCATTTGCCACATGTCATCGCTCTCCTGCTCTGTGGCCAGATTTATATGCAGCATGTTGATAAAAATGTGGTATTATTAAAATGTAATATTTAAGGCAGAATTTCTTGAGGAAATCTATCTTTAGAAAGAATCAATGAGCCAATCATCAAAGCTTACTTAACATACCTCAGAAACACATGATTATTATAAAGGAGAATGTCATCATAAAATTTAATGATAACATTAACTTTTCCACCAGAATAACCATCTCAGTTTTAGAAGGTCCTGGAAGTCAGGATCAGACCCCAAAGCATCTAGCCCAAGTATAAACTTTGCCTGAAGACTAGTGTTTTAAAAGAAATCCATAGAGAAAGGATCAGTGAATCACAATGGAGAAGTTCTTTGAGGTCACAGAAGTAGCTGAATTTATTAGTAAACTTGCCAGCTCATGGTAATCAATAGACAACATGAAAAACTAAAGTTCAAAGACCTGTTTTCTTCAGCCAAGAAACCTGGAACCTAAAATTTCAAGCCATAAGAATTCCATATATCAAATTCAGGACATCATGTCTTCCAAGAATAAAGCAGAATATGGAAGAACTTGTGCAATCTGGGGTTTTCACCTGCTGTTTCCTAAAAAGCAAGGGACCAAAATCACCGAGGAGAGTATTGTTCCTGCACTGGATTCACAACAACTGAGATATTGTTGGAGGCCCTTCGGGAGTCACTGGAGGAACCAGAAGTCCAGAGGTCTCACTCTGCTTCCACACGTACATGTTTTCTATTCTGCATATCAACGTGTTTTGAAAAACAATTCTGTTATTAAAAATTTTTAAAGTGTGAAGATGACTGCCCTTTTGGGAAACAGAGAGACAAAAAAAGTAATGATTTTTTGTTAGTGTTTCTTTCTTTTTTTTCTTTTTTTTTTTTAGATTGTATTTATTTATTTGAGAGAGAGAGAGAGAGCACACAAGTGGAATGAGGATCAGAGGGAGAAGCAGACTCCCCGCTGAGCAAGGAGCCCAATGAGGGCTTCGATCTGGAACTCCAGGATCATGACCTGAGCCGAAAGCAGACCCTCAACGACTGAGCCACGCAGGCGTCCCAGTGCTTCTTGCTATTGGATGTGTTATTTTAAATATGAATTATCCTCTGTTTCCTTCAGTTCATCTACTAGTCAAGAAAGTAGTGTAGATTATGTGGACTATAAAAAATATATATTTAATGTCTGTAAGTTAAAAAAAAGTGACTTTTTTATTAAAAGCAAAATGTATAAGAAACAAGTTAAAGTTGTTTAAGGCAATGTAATAGTTTGCTTACACCCTGAAAGGGAAAAAGAAAGAGAAGTGGGTATTAACTAAATTCTAATTTACAATGCTTTTTGATTTGTGTATGTAACAATTCTATCAGAATATTTTAATAAGTCAATAATTTGCTATTCCTTTTTCTCATATATTAATGGTTTTGTTAAGCAATGAAGAGAGATTTCATGTCTTATAATAGGTTGTTGGCTGACACAGTAATAAAACTTGCATATATCCCTCCCAATATCCAAAGTGCTATCATAAACATTATTTAATAACTAAACAGAATAAATGTTCATTTTTCTTAATCAAAAAGAAATCATGTAAATTCTACATTCTACCTTCAAATTTTTCAGCTTGTTTTAAAATGAAAATAACATTCCTCCCAAATCTTTAAAACTTAACAATCTAGAAAGGCATGTCACATTATTCCTATAAGTTTTCTTATACTGTCACACAATCCCATACCCCAGGATAACATACTCTCCAAAGTTATATGTTTTCTAGTTAGTGCATACCTTCCTATTTTAGATGCCAATTTCTAATTTCATCAATACGATCAAATTTTTAATTATGTCAAGACTGACATAGTTGGAACTGCTAAGAGGGTGAGGAAACAAATTCTCATATACTTATGGAGTAACTGTAAATTGATACAGCCTTTAGCCCAGAAATTCCACTTTTAGGAACTTATCCAATAGACATCTAACACAAGTATACAGGGAGAAATGTACAATATAGCATTTTTTTTACAATAGCAAAAACCTAGAAACAACTCCATATACATTCATAGGACTAGTTAAATTAGGACTAATTTATCCATACAATGTTAATAGTAAAGATGTTAAGAAGAATAAGATCCATATGTACTGGGTTAGAAATATAGCCTAAATACATTGTTAAATAAAAAATATAAGTTGCACAACAGTACATATGGTTTCTTCTAATGGAATTCGTAGTGAAAGTCAGTTATATTTAATCAGATTGGGTTATTTCCATTTAATCAGAGGCCCAGTTTGTATAAACCTACTACTGAAAGTGTGCCATTACTTGGCACCTAGCCTTTCTACACTTACCTTCCTATTACCTCCTCTATACACTTTATTTCTCAAACGTGAAATATTACCTCTTTCCCAAAAGACCTCTGCTTCTCTCCCTCCCAGACTTGGCTTACGGCTTTCCTTTTTTTTTTTTTTCCTTCCCCATTCAGAATGTCTCTGCAAGTCCAGGCTCAACAAGTATCACATTCACAAAGCCTTCCATGATTCCCTCACCTAGGTGGAATCACACCTCCCAATTGTCCCATAGGATTTTTACCTGTGCGTCTGTTCTAGAACTCATACTCACCACTTTTTATCTTGTAATACAGTCTTTTCACAAATCACAAAGAATCCATATTTAGTTCATCCTATAACCTCTATGATGCCTTATAAAAACCTTAATCATAGTCAGCAATCTCAACAAAGCCTTGCTAAACTAAAATAATCAGATCAATATAGAAAGTTCTTGTTACATCAGTTTAACTTAGATAAAAGAATCCCCAACCCTTCTGCAAAGAGGGGCTACTTCACATTCTCCAACTTGTGAGTGCAACAGAGTAGTAGAGAGGAAAGAAATTCATCTGAATGAACCATAATAACCCTAAATGGAGACAAGAAATGAAGGTATACTACTGTCCATCACTACTCTCCTCTCAACTGGCAATCCACAGGAAAAAAAGAGAAGTGACCAAACAATCGTTTTTGAGATCTATCAGGGAGGCTTTCAAAATAATGGCAGGGAGATCCCAAGGTTTGGTTCAGGAATTCCTATCTTAGAGAGTTCCCCTTGCTAATCCCATACTTACTTAGATCCCTATGAAATGAACTATTACAATGTTGCATTCAGTTTGCAATAAAAATAAATGAAAATCTCTCAATTAATGGTAGTTTAAGACTGCAAAAAGAGCAAGGATAAATAAAATTCATTAGTCTAAAGATTTCATTTTAGAAATATTTGTATCCTCCTTCTTGCCAAATTGCATTCACTGATAAACAGATTTCATTTTTACCATAAACTTCCCTTTTTTGTTATCTAGGAAAAATAAGGAGTAAAAGTAATCAAAAGATTGGCAGATGGAAGCAAGTGAGAAGCAATTCACACAGATAATTCAGAAAGAGGAAACGTCTGATTTTTTAAAAAATTGACTATCATTTCTAGAAAATATGTTAATTGGACAAACAAAAGAGGTATAATTTATACAGATAAAACTTGGAGACCTCAGAGAATTCTAACAATCTTACTTTACTCTCTTAAAAGGCTCAATACAGTATGATTAGAATAATGAAATCTAGTTTCAAAAAATATATAAAATTTAAAACAAGTAGTAAACTAAAAACTGTGCATTTGTTCTCTACTCCCTTTACCATTTTTCAATCTGGGAACACTTCTAAATTTAGGAGTGAGCTATAAATAAGCCATGGTCAGATGACTGCCTGGTTTCTTGAACATTAATAAATACTTAATTCCAGCACAGATGAAATACTGCATTTGGAGATGTGGATAGCAGGCAGTGTAAAAATAAGGAGAATCAGTAACTTTAACTTTTCTTCTTCTTTCTTCTCTTTTATTTTCAAATCTCAGACTTGGAGATTTCTAAAGACTGGACAAACGGAATTGTTTCTATGTGACAAATACTCTATGACTTTTCTAATATTTCAAGCTCAGCAAATCCCCAAATAATTGAACCAAGGTTTTTCCTCTTTAACCTTTCACCCTTTAGCCATTTTGATTCCTAGGACTGGTGAATTTTTGTATTCTAAGTGATTATTTCCCAGCAAAAAAAACAGATCTCATTTCATCTTATCCTCTAGTTATGGTATAACACTTCTATATATAAATATTATGTAAAACACAAGTCCAGATCAATTTATACTAACTTATTATTCCTGGGGATAATAATAGCAAATAATAACTCTCCACACTTTAGTGGATTCTGAATCTAAATGAAGCAAAATATAAAGTTTCTATGGTATCTCTATTGCAATATGCTTAATACAACAAATTCTCAAATACATAAATTAATCTGTGACTCAGTTTGATCGGTGATGTTCATATCATGACTCAAATGGATGCAACCACTTAAAAATGAATGACTTGGGAGATTGCCATGGACTATCTGAGTAAGTAAGCTGCTTATATCTGGCCTATATTAAGGGGAAGAAATCTTTCCATCTGATACATTTTGGAGGTAATCCCTCATATCTGAACTGAAATATGATACATGGCTGGCATTGCTATACTGAATTCCCACCCTATAATTCTGTATTTGTTCCATGGGTTAGGACTATTTTGAATACTCTGGCATTTATTGTTTTGAGAATGATATCAGATGTCAAACATGCAATACTTCCGGATGATCTTCCAATTTCAGTCTCTCTAGATAAAGGCTACCTTATGGATGACTATAGAGTTTCCAGAGACAGTACGAATCACCATATTTTAATCATGATAAAGCTGGAGGAGGAATACAGAAATACTTTCTATACAGAATGTAAGAAGACAGAGCTCTTCAGGTCACTTTTCTCTTGTAGTCAAGGGCATAAACTGCCTGTTCTAAAACATGACAGTATGTGTCACAATGTTTAAGAAAAAATAGAAAGCTATTTGAAAATAGTTACTTTTAAATCTATGGGCTTATTTTTATTTTTAAGAAAGTTGCCATTACCTGAGTCCCTAGGCATGAAATTACAATAACTAGGTAGTTTGTCACCATGGTTAATAGCTGTAAAACCGAAAAACAAACAAACCTTCTACCTTTTCTTTCATTACAAAAAATCAACAAAAAAACCTCAAACAAACAAAAATCCTAGGAGATTGGTCCCCAGATTTTGCTGCATGTTGCGATCACCTAGCAATCTTTAAAAAGTACTGATCCCTGGCTCTCACTACTAAACACTCACATTCTGATTCATCTGGGATGGGGTGTGAATCTGAGCATTAAAAATTTTTATTTTTTTTAAGATTTTATTTATTTGTTTGACAGAGAGGCAGGCAGGGGTGGGGGGAAGCAGGCTCCCCACTAAGCAGGGAGCCCAATGGGGGTTCCATCCCAGGACCCTAAGATCATGACCTGAGACGAAGGCAGAAGCTTAACCTACTGAGCCAGGTGCCCCTGAGCATTAAAAACTTTAAATTTTTAAAAAGTTCCCTTGCTGATTCTAATGTAAAGCCACTGACCTAAAAGATATAAGAGCTGCTGCTATCCTCTCACCCCCTTCCAGCTGTGCCTTGGTGTCAAGAAAGGGAAAGAGGCAATTCATGCAAAGAACCACACCAACAAGTATGGGCCTGCTTATCCCCAAGACTAGAAGTGACCCCAATTTCAATAAATCAGTATGCTTGGAGTAGGTATGTGTGTGTGCATGAAAGAGAAAAGAATGAGGGGTGCATGGTTGGCTTAGTTGGTAGACCACAAGACTCTAGATTTTGGGATTATAGGTTCGAGCTCCCACATTGGGTGTAGAGATTACTAAAAGATAAAACCTTTTTAAAAATTCTTTAAAAAAGAGAGAAGAATGGGAGATGCCTAAGGACAAATAAGTTAGGTTAAATCTTAAATAAAATCTAGCAATCTCGAAGAGACAGAATTTAAAGATTTTTTTCTAATATACAGATCATAATGGAAAGAACATTGTAAAGGACAGTCTCTCAAGCCTTTCCCCCAAGCATCCTTTATGCCACACATTCAAGCAGGTTTTCAAACAAGAAGCAGCTCACTCTACTTTGCTAATATGTATGGTCTGCCATTCTAGAAAAGAAAGATTGGAATACAGAGATACAACAGGAAACTGAGGACTATCTAGGCAAGTCTCATTAACATCATCACTGTGACATGTTTCTCATTTTGAGGCACTGTCCATCAGAGAATAGTGAAATAAATTTACAAGGTCATAACCAGAATGAAATTAAACATAAAAGAAAAACCATCAGAGTGTATCAAATGATCAAATGTGGCAAAGGTATTTTGTGAAACCTTTGTGTGTGTATTCATCACTGTGAGTCTCAGTTAAAAACTTTGAAAACCACTGCTTTCGAGGTTGTTGTACCCTAACTCAGAACATTGGAAGTCAAGGTACAGAGAAATTCAGAGGTCCACAAAAAGCAAAGTTCTTTAAAGCTGAAAAATACCTGGAACATTTGATTTATAATTTCATTTTACAAATGATTGTATTGAAAATCACAGAAATAAACTGTCTTATCTGTGTCCAGTGTTTTCTGCTATACCTTAGGAGTCAGGTTCTTTTGCGACTTATATTTTCAAAATAAACTGAATGCAGGTATCTCACATACTAAACTGCAGTGGCACCAACGACAAGTTTTCAGTCATATTATGTGAACATTTCTGTGACATGGTGGCATTTTCACCAATTTCTTACTCAAGTGGAAATTATACCATGTGCCAATTAAGTGATAAATGTAAAAGCTCTTGATTCTAGCGCTCAGAAGTAGAGAATTATTTTCATAGATAAGAGATTGCCAAGAGGGTATTTCTTCAGGCTCCAATAGAAGGTCCTCAAAGAGCACAGGATCATGACAGTACCTAGGGCAGCACTGTGCAAGAAGTGTGAGAAATTCTGTTTGCTTTTCTTGACTTTATGTTCTTACTCTCCTGTCGCATCATGGTGTTTTGTACACACACACACACACACACACACACGTATATATGCATTTGCTGCAGAGCAGAAAGAATTGAAAATGAAATTAAAAATCGGTGTAACTTTAATCTCAGGAACAAAGAGTTTCCTAAGGAAATGGTAATGTGAGTGAAACTGTTTCTTGTGCTCTCTAAGGCCTTATTCCCCTAGGTTTAGAACCTTATTTTTTGAAGCCATGCAGAGAAAGGGCTGACAATAATGTCACTACTAAGTGTACTACACACACTTGTATAGCCATTCAAAAAAATGTTTAAAAAAAACCTTCCTTCTTCATGGTGTTGGCATACACACTTCATATTGCAATCTCCTTAAGGGGTTAAATTAATTAATATTAACTAAGAAAAATTCACTTTTTAAAAATTCATTTTAGTCCTCATCATGCTAAACTTAAGGGCAAGGAGAACATGAGTCGGTATCAGAAAGTTCAAGGAAGGGTAATAGAAAAATTCAGAATGTCAACTGAAATACACCAGGCTACAAAAAATAAGAATCCATCATATAGATAAAGGTTACTAGGCAATGGGTGGAAGATATATGTTAAGAAAACTAGTACAAGTTCTTCTTTCTCCCACCCCATTCTTCCCTAACACACATAGAGCAAATTTTTCTTAAGAGAAATGTAGGAGGACACGCCCTGGGCAAAGAATCCTATAAAAACCTATAAATGCATAAATAAATAAGCCAGCAAACAGAGAGACCCATGAAAAGCTGGAAGAAGGAAGGGAAAGTGAAGGAGTTGCAGAATCAGTGATTCTGAATCACCCCAAGGGCTAATTATGATTTTAAATAGCTAAGAGAATGAAGATCAGTCTGTAATAAGCCCATTACATTCAGTCAAGAGCACACTGACAAATATAATAAGAAAGATTTTAATGTCTGTGCAAATGAGGAAGCTGAACTGAAAAGGATCAAAGAAAGCATTGAAAGATGGGTCCTAAGTACAAAAGAGATCAGGGGTAAATGAATGAAGTGAGTGCCTCCCAGAGCTAAAAATGTTAGGGGTAAAGAAGAACACAGAAACACCAGTAAGAGACAACAATATTAATTTGTCCTTTCACAAATACAAAAAAAAAAAAAAAAAGATAATGGGAAAGTGAATATTGAGAGGTGAACTGATTATACAAGTATATAGGGGGGAAAAAAGCACAAAATCTTAAAAAACAATGTGGGAAAGGCTAAATGAGAAGGCATACTGTATCTGACGTTTGTCCTGAAAATTGTACAATTGCTTTTGGGGAAAGCATAAAAATTCTGACCTGAAATAAACAAACTGATGAATCAGGCATAGATTTTATAAAGATTCAGGTTCAGCGTGGTAGCGTGAGAAAAAAAAGAGGAGGTTAAAAAAAAGTTGTTGGCAAGAGAGTCAACAAGGGCAAAATGAGTGTCAGAAAGACAGCAGAGTTGGAGGAGGGAAGAACAAATTTGTTGAGGAGGAAGTCAGTATGTTTCGTTGACTTTCTCCACAGGAACAAAGCAGAATGTGAGCATAAATTAAGAGAGTGAATCCCAAAGGTGAGTGAGCTCTAAGGATTATTTAGAACGCAGTCAATTTAAAAATATATATATAGCAAATTAAGACAGAGGTAGGAAAAAAGATTTTATTTGAACAAAATATATAGCATTCAACGGTAAGTAAACTGTGGAACGAATAACTCCTCATCATAGCCTTTCAAAGGAAGGTGCTGAGCAGTAAACATTGCTATTATTTGGTAAAATTATAAATTTTTAATTAAAAAACACATCAGGTTATAAAAGTACTAGGCACCTTTGAAACATTTTTAATTGGAAATAACGGTTTGGCCTTTAGTAAATTTCCACTTGAGCAAGCCATTCAAAATAGAAATCACTCTGATAACTGAAAAGTTCTCACAAAATGTCATTATTGGTTGCAGATGACCTGAACTGAATCTACATAATGTGTCTGTGTATTTTACTAACTGAAGCTCAAGGATGTTAAGGTTTAAAAATATAAATGTGACAGCTTAATACTGTAAATACAAAGATGAAACTATTAAGAACGTTATAATTCCACGAAGTAGTCTATAATTTTGACTATATTACAAAAGGGGTGAGATGACGTTGCTATTTCACGTTTTAGATACAATCAAAGAAACTATCTCCTAAGGCAGAGGGAGAAAAACACCTCTGGGACTAAAAAGAATAACCTTTCATTAATAGAAGAGAGCAAATGTCTGAATGTTCACGGGTATGCATATCACTATTCAAAGAGGACATTTCAAACACACACACAATTTAAGCGCACATATCTGAAATGGTCGTGCCTTCTATCAACTTTCAAAGGCAGCCTTACTTGTGCCCACAAATGGCAGCCCAGCAGGCAGTGACATCAGACCTAGAAATGATGTGGCCTGTATAGTATGCAGTGAAGTGCAGTGCTCTACTTGTTTGCAATGGTTTTATTTTTCGACTAGTTTTTATCACACTTGGCATGAACAAGGGAACATGTGCTTTGCTAAATTTGAACTTTTAAGATGAAACTGAATTAACTGAGAACCAAAAAATTGCTTCTGAATTATCCTAAGATTGAAAAATGCCTTCCCTTTCCTACTAGGAATGACAAAATAAAAGACAAATACATCTTGAAAGTTGAAATGTGAGCTAGGAAGATCCTGTGGTTTAAGAACAACATTGTTGACTTTTTCTTTTTTAGGAACCTGAAATAAGATTGTAAGGAAAAGGCTTTTTCCCATACAGTACACTTTTGCTAACATGAAGATATGTACTAAACTGAAACCTAAATAAATCCAGTATAAGCACCAAACTTAATAGAAGCAAGATATGTTCTGTTGCATTTTTCAACCAGAGGTTTAATTAATTTGCCATTTCTTAAAACTTAGTATGATCACATATATACATGTATATATGATAAAACATATGTACTACCAATATATACGAAATCAGTATAACCCTTGCCCAAAACGTAACCTTAGATTCTTTTTTTCTTGCTAGTATTGGAACAAAATAACTGTATTGGCTAAAATGACCAGAGGCATATCCCTAGAGACACTCTCCCCTCCTAAATTCCCTCTTCCTCCTCATAAAAGATATGCCAAGATACCCAAGTATAAAATGATTTGTATATAAAATGAGTGCCATCATGCAGATATTTTTCAAGAGCTGAAATCCAAAATAATATTAATATAAAATTCAAGTTATAAATCACAGGATATGTTTTAAGGAATTTAGTGATATGTAATAGGTCAAACAACCTGAAAGAATCAGCTTGTGGTACAAGCTTCATTGCATTAATAATGTCACAGTTAGTATGTTTATTAAATTAAATATTACCAGCAAGGGTCTTCTAAATGCCATGTTCCTAACACTAGATTACATATTTATTTCAGAGTTAGCATTGTAAGAGGGGGAGCTATCACTAGAAGGTCTATTAAGCCATGGTTTTTTTCATTGCTTTAATGGAACTTTTCAAATCAAATTTTTCACGCCATGCCTTGTACACCGCTGCAAACCATACTGTGGGTGTAAAACACATGCAAGGCAGATATAATCAGCTCAGATGAGACCAGTGACTTGTACACCATCAAGTTTACTTTATTGTGAAAGCAGTGGGGTTTTCTTTCAAGTGAATATATTTTTAAATATGTTGCAACCTAACTTACAAGCTGGAGAAGGAATCAGGAAGCCCCACAAATCTCAAGGCCACTGAATTAAACCAAGTATAATTCAATGCCTGAAATCTTGCCTAGTTTGTCTTATTTTCTTGTTCTGGCAAAAGAAAATCTGACTGCCCAAATATAAGTCTTGCACTCAGATTGTAACTTCGAGAAATCATATGACTCAACTTGCTTTAAAAGTCTCAGCTGTTAAAAGCCTGGTTTTACTGATATTACAATATAAATTTATTCTTTCAGATATTAAAATTAGCGGACTACCTGCCCACATACCAGAGTAAATTAAGTATATTTTAAGTTGAATGCTTATCACTGGTCTTTAAAGGTGCTGACTTCTTTGGCCCCTGGCTTGCTGGGTCAATGAAGCATGAGACTTCATCTCTAGGTTGTAAGTTTGAGCCCCAGGATAGATATAGAGACTACTTAAAAATAAAATCTTAAAAAAAAAAAAGATGCTGATTTCTTCCTAAGTTTGTCTAAATAATAGCTGCTTTTCCTTTGGGAAATCTAGATCGGTTTGTTTTCACTCAGGATCACAAATTCTACTTTTTTCGTATCCCCACGGGTAAAAAGCCTACATGGTAATATAACTAATACACACACAGAAAAGATGCTGCACCTGAATACAGGCCAAACATTTTATAAAATCACTCACGAACACAAACACGTTGCCCCAATATTGCTATAGAGAGTTTGAAGTTCTGCTGGAGTATAAATGGTATCTATGCAACAAGGCTTTTGTTCCTTGCCTGCACCCCCAAGAGAAAGTAGAACATCCTTGAAAGCTTTAGTGCTAAAAAGATAAATACTTAACATCGCCAGAATGGTGGGTCAAAGAGTTTTAGCAGTAGGATTTGTAAGAAAATACAAATTCAGGAGGTAAGAGGATTCAGAAAGTTTTCTGTATAATCTAAATGGCTACATTATAAGAGCTCGGGTGATGTCAGTCAGCCCTAAAGAGGCAGAAACAACCTGGCTTTGCAAGCAAACTGACGAGTAAGCTTCTGCTAGGCCTAAAAGGCCGTCAGGTCCTAAATCCTAGAGGGTCCCTTGGCGTGGCTCTCTCGAGGAGCTACAGACTGAGGAGCTACAGACTGGAAAGGGTGCCCTCAGGCACAGCCAAGGTCTCGGTCCACTTGGACCGGACTCCGAGAACGCAAAGAGAGTCTCCTGGACTCCGGGCCTGGAGGTGGGCCGGGGTTGCCAGTCTAGCCCCGCGCCCCGCATCCCCGTCTGGACTGGCCCAGGACAGCCGGAGCACGGCCACCGGCGGCGCGGGGAGCCTCGGCGCAGGCTGCACGTCGGGGAGCAGGCCTCCCGCACCGCCCCACTCCCCGCCGAGCTCCTGCAGGCGCGCACCCCCACCGGTCTGGGCTCTAGGGCGCCGGGAGGGACGGCGCTAGGCCCAGGGCAAGTGCAGCCTCGGCCGCGGGAGCCGCACTGACCCGCCGCCCGCCGCCGCAGCGCGCCCTAGCTCCGCCTCTGCTTTACACAGACCCAGGACGTCTGCCTCGAAGGTTAGGAACCGAGGGCACAGCACCCCTGGCTGGAGCAGCGCAGGCCGGCGGCCGCACTCAGCCCCGAGCGGGTGCTTGCAAGTGAGTTAAGATGGCGCGGAGGGCGAGTGGCGGGAAGGCGTGAGCCAGAATGCAGGGCTCGCCGCACGCTCGCCTTTTTTCTTCCCGTCTCTTTTAGAAAAGACACTGTTGAAAACACACTTTTGAAAACTGAGCCTATCTGCAGGTTGCGGGGAAGACCGCGTCCTCGCCTGACCCCTACCCTGGCGGAGAACAGAAGGCAAATCGAGATCTAACCCGGGGCGCGAACTTTGGTTCCCACAGGCCCTCCCAAGTCCAAACTCCGATTTCCTTGGAACAGCAGCAGCTTCTCAGACGCGGCGACAGTGTCCCTTCACCAGACACCCAAGACACTGAAAGCGAGCAGAAATGATCATGCTTGAAAGGGGAAAGCACACTGCCTCCGAGAGGAGCGCGGAGCTGCAAATTTACCTCACGCTGACTCAGTCCACACAGCAGATGGTGGAGATGGTGGCAGAGCTGCGAGGGAAACGACCTCCCCAATTTTTTAAAGTACTTCCTAATAGCAGCTAAAGTGCGTCTTTCGGTACAAGGCACTACGTTCCTGTGAAATCTATCCTCGGCTGCTGAGAGCTGCGTGTCCGCACATGACAGCAGCTCGTTTGCTCGCGGGGCCTGTGGCCCGAGGGCGGCGGGCGGAGCGCGGCCCCCGCACCCCGCGCCCTCGGGCCTCAGCGCCCCTGGCGCCCTCGGGACCGCACGTGCGCCTCCTCCCCGGCCGCGCGGGGCGGCCGGCTCGCAGGAGCGTAGACCCAGTGGGGGACTACACGAAAACACTGATCAACTTCTCTGGCTACACAGGCACCGTGTTTTGTACTTTTCGTCCCCTCGTTCGGGTCTTAGGTGTGGGAAGGGTGAAAGAAACACAAAGGAAAATCAACCATCGTCTTTCTGTGTGGCAGACAAAACTCCGCGGAACGCCGTCTAGTGGCGAAATTGTCCAGGAACAACAAATCGGTTTTGTCCCCATCGCCCATACCCCCCTCTGAATTTTTATTTTAATTGGAACTTTGAAGCCTCTTTGCATCTCTCCAATTGCAAAGGGGTTACAGGACAATCTCTAGGTGGTGCTACATTTAGTCCCATAACCTGAAACTGACCCACACTAAGCAAGAATGTTGAACCATTTTCCGCCTCTTTCCTGGATCTCCATTCTCTGGAGACAAAAGTACAAAAACCGCTTCTCCGCGAGATAAAGTCAGAGCTCGGCGGACTCCTCGACTAAGACGCAGCGAGGCCCCCCCCCACACCCGCCCCCAGCTGGGATATCCATATTTCTGCATTTATTCTCAAGGAATGGGAATCTGGCCTGGGCAGGACTGGCACAGGAATTCCACCATAGAGGAGATGGAGTGGTAACCCCCAGATAACCTTCCAAAGCAAGTTTTAAGCTCAAAGCTTAAATACCGACCGTTCCGAGTTTGTTCTCTGAGTCCTTACCCCACTCCAACCCCGCCCAATCTCCCTGAAATATCCCGCTCAAGAAATGCAGGCCATTCCGTGTTTGCATGTACAGAGTCGCCACTCATCTCCAAGGCCTCGTATTTAAAGACCGGGATTTTCGTTCGACATCTGCCTAAAGCTGTGGTCAACAGCCTATTCTGACACGCATTTCAGGTACATCCTACTCTTGCCCAAAGCCTCCCGCCTGTGAAATTTAAAGAAATTCTTAACTCCTTATTTAAGACCCTCCTTTTCCTGCTCACATTATTTCCTACTTCAGAGAAAGTCAGATAGCTATGATGAGGAAGTGCCTACATTTTCCTGGAAAAAGAAAAGAGTGCAACAAAGTGAAACTTGACTCCTAGGGAACTAAGTTACTTGTAAATAAGAAGGAGAAAGTAATTACTGGCAGTGCTATAAAACAAATTCAAGTGGGAAATGGGACCTGATTCCCATTACACAGACTGCCCCATATTCAAGTGGGGTCGGGCTATACTTCCTTAACCCTTAAAAGTAATCACCTATAATAAATTATTTTCAAACTGTAAACTGCTTTCAAACACCATAGCGTTTTACCAGATTTATTTACTTGTTATACACAGACGATACAAACGAGCAAAAAACAAAACGTTTCTCAATGGAGTGTGTACTTGTATAAATTATTCAGTTCACAGACAAAACGAAACAAATATAAAAATCACAACATTAGATTTACAGAAGAGCCAAAATATACACACGTTTAGACCCTGAATTCCTATTAGGAAAAATCCCCCCATGGACTGGAATCTAGATTGAATATTGTGTATGATGCATATTTCACATTAATTTTAAAATACAAATAAAAGTATAGGTTTGCTACACAACATTAGAAATCCTACTAATCTATTTCCAGGGGGATTAATGCTCCTTATCAAATATAACAAGACTTAGAGGGGGGAAAAACCAGTCTTACTTGCATTAATGCTAGTGTTTTCCCAAGGAAGTCAAATTTCAGCTGTTTCTAGGTGGCAGGGAAATCATTTTCAAAACTAAAATGCAGTAAAATATACAACTCACACAATTTATCTTCACTAGACTACACTATAGTTACCAACAATTCAGTCATCTATATCATTAGTAGAATATTCATTACAAAGATTTACAGCATATAAAGGTGGGGGGGACTGAAAAGATATTCAGAAACAGTTTGTCAGCATATTTGGCACCTGCACAGACCAGTAATGGATTTGGCACTTTGGGGAAAAACAAATAAGGCAAAATAATATTGCTGATGTCGAGCTACTCTATGGGGTGGGGGAGGTTGGGGTGGGACATACAACTCCAGTTAACTTTGCTTTGCAGGCATCATGCCACTTAATGGACTTGCCTATGAGGGGACACCTATCCTTTACAGGTGTTCTGTCGGATTCTCCTTAGCTATTTATGTGCATTAGGCACAGAGTAATTATTTCATGCAACGGATTGAGGAGAAGTGAGAAACCCATCATTAACTATCAAGTATTTCACGTTTCCAGAGCCTCTTAGAATATTGTTAATTATCTCACAAGGCAATTTTTTAAAGTGGAGAGGGGGTGGAGAAAATGGCAAAGAAAGGAAAAGAATGGAAAGGTTAAGCGGTGAACTGGTTTTGTGCCTTGACGATGAAAATAAAAACTAGCCATTCGTTACAATAAATTAACACTATATACAGTCATTTCACAGGCTTTGTTCCACTGAAATTATTAACATCCCTACCATCCATCCATCCATCCACTCGGGGATAAGAAAGGACGCGCTGGGTGGGTCCAGGTTCTAGAGTCAACATCCTACGGTTAATGGGGAGGCCGAGACTTGGAGGGTCGGAATCGCTGATGCCTGACAGGACTGCCCAGGTCTCCTAAAGGTGAAGAGTTTCATTACAAGAAAGAGAAGGAGAGGGTGAGAAAAAGACGAGAGGGAGGAGGCTTGTTAGGAGTGTAACTTCACAGAAGGAGAGTAAGGAGGAAAACCGAAAGGTTTACAGCAAAGTTGAAGGTCGGTGAGCTAACTGCAGAAACTGCTGTGCAAAAAAAGGTTAAAATCAAACTCGGAGACCTGTACTTATTCGTCGCAGACGGTATTCGAGGGCCAAGTGACATGAGGGGGAGCGCGAGGTGGGCCGTGGGGAGGAAGAGCTGGGGAGAGCTGCGAGGGGCTGGCTGGGGGGCCGGGCGGCGGCGGGGCGCGGGGCCGGGCGGGCAGGGCCGGCCTAGCTGTGCGAGTAGAAGCCGTAGTAGCCGCCTATGTCCTTGGCGCAGTTCTTCTCGCAGTCCCGCTGGGCCAGCACCTCGCTCTTGAGCGGCGACGAGCTCTCGGACACCGGCGTGTCGGCGGGTGAGATCCGCCTCCGCTTGGCCTGCTCGTAAATCCCCGAGTCGCTCGAGTCGATGGACTTGATGGAGGAGGGTGTCTCGATCCAGCTGGAGTCGGACAGGTCCTTGGGCTTGGCGTCCTCGGCGGCGCCGGGCGGTAGCGGCGAGCGCTCGGCGGCCAGGCCCTCGGCCTCCTCGCCCAGATAGGGGTTGGCGCCCGCCATGCGCGCGGCGGCCGCGGCGCTGTTGGGCCAGCAGGGCAGCACCGAGCCCGACTTGGCGCCGCAGTACTGCGGGGGGCTGCGCGCGCCCCAGCCCGACGGGTCGGCGTAGTAGCCGAGCGGGCGGCCGGTGCAGCCCGCCGCCTGCAGCGGCAGCGCCTTCACGCCCGCCGCCGCGTAGGAGAGCAGCGTGGCCGCGTTGCCCGCGAAGTCCGTGGCTGTGTCGTAGGCCGAGGCGGCGAAGTCCAGCCGGTTGTTGGCCGGGGTCACAAACCAGCGCTGCGGCGACGGCGCGCCCGGGTCCTCGGCCTGCTGCGGCGACAGCAGCCCGTTGGTGTGGGGCACACTGCGGTCCGTGCCCGGCCCGGGGCCCGCGCCCGCACCCGGGTGGAAGCGGGCCTTGGCGTAGTTGCTCACGAACTGGTCCTGCAGGAAAGAGCCGGCCATAGCGTAACGGGCCCCGGGCACGATCTGCGAGCGCGGGGAATCGTTGGGCGAGGGGGTCAGGCGGTCCATGTCGCAGCCAGTGTAGATCCTGCGAGGGAAGGAGAGAGAGAGAGAACCGAGGGGTGGCAGAGAGGTCCCCTCGGGAGGCAAAGGGAAGGCCACCTCCACTTTTCGCCCACCCCCACAATCTCCATCTGTAACTTGCGGTCCAGGGTGGAGACGGACAAAAAGGTCACAGACCGACGTTCTCCCCAAAATAAAATAAATCGTGCAATTGGAAAGAGGTCGATTTGTCTACTCAGGGAGCTAGGCAAAACACAGATCAAGAGGAAGGCTTGCCTGTCCCCTCTCTCTCGAAAGCTGTACAGGGGATCAGAGAGCGGAGCACAGCAGGGGAGTCTCATCCCACTTCTCCAATGTCTGTAGGAACATGAGGGCAGATTTGCCCAGGGACTAAGGTGTTATTTGCTCAGTGGGCCTTTTCTGTGCAGTGAGAGTTTCTGGGCAATATTTCTAAACAAGATTCCCATTTTTTCACTCTGTGAAGAACACTTTCTTCCATTTGATAGACACGTAGGCTATCCAGGTAGTAATCATCAAAGACTGGGCTTCACCAGTCTTCTGAGACTTGAGGACTGCTGCTGGCAGCCTCCACAGTATTTACTGTCCATTGTTTCCCCCGTGTGATCCTTTAACCCCCACCTCTACCAATAATAACAAGAATTACTACTTGGAAATGAAGTCATCAGTCAATAAAATTCTTTTACAAAGAAAAGGTATATATACATTTTTTTCTTTTTTCTTTTGTAAAGTAAGCTTTACGCCCAACATGGGGCTTGAACTGACCACATGAGATCAAGAGTCAAGAGTGGAACCCAAGATCAAGAGTTACATGCTCTACTGACTGAGCCAGCCAGGGGCTCTAAGAAAAAGGGTTCTGTATGCTGATCTTGTCCTAGCTTTTGAACCATTACTGATAAAGAATAATAATAATAATAGTAAGTAAATAAAAATTAAAATTTAAAAAAAGACAAAAAGCAAAACGGAACGAACAAACAAAAAACACCTTTGGGACAAACTCTCACGGTGATTATCAAGCTCCTCCAAGCACTCTCCCACCAATAATAGCTAACCCTTATACAACTTGACTATGTGCCATGCACTGTTGTCTAGGACTATAGATAGTAATTCAGTTAATCATCACAACAATCCTCCCAGTTATGTAGCATTATTATCCCACCTTACAGAGGAGAAAACTGAGGCAAAGGGAAGCTAAATAACTTGCCCACAGACAGTAACTGTGTTACTGGGAGTCACCGCAGGTGAAATGAAGATTAATCTAGGCCCTGGGCCTAGAAAATCCCATTAGAATTGAGAAAGAACCAGAGATTGGATCAAGATTGGTAGAAGTGTTTTCTCCTACACATAGACACATGCCTCCCTTTTTATTTAGCTCACACATAAATGTTTTAATCTTTAATCAACACACTGTTTTGAGAGAGAGCCTCAGTCTTGTCAGACCTTAATCCTTGGGGGAAGAGATTCCCTGGTGAGTGGCCAAGCAACCTTCTAGTCCCCCTGAACTCTTACTGCTCACCCTATTTCTCCAAAAGTGATCCATGCTCAACATATCAGCATAAAAGGGCAAAGGGTGGGTGGCATAAGCCATTCTGCTCTCCCCTGTCCCCTAAACCTAAAGTCTCCATTTGTATAGATAAGGAAGCTTTTATGGAAAATATACAGTTTAAGAAACAAAAAGAAGCGATATTTCCTACAGAAGTCAGCCAGAAAAGGGTGGGTGAGGGTGATGCAGGTCCATTCTGCTTACCACACAAAATTTCCCTCCTGAAATTTAATTCCAGCTTCAGATAAGTAGAGGGAGGCAGGAAGGGAACATAACCAGCAAGGTGCAAATATCTTCTCTGTTTACCACAATATTTTAAAAAGAAAAAAAAAAACAGCCTGCAAAAGATACAGTTTAGATGCCCATCCAGGTCCCAACCCACTTGGGATTACCGAATTGATCTGTGCAAAATAAAATGCTTTGGAACAGATGTTCACAACAGAATTAAAAGCTCAAAACCTACAAGACCCCCTAGTACAGAGACCAGTATCTCTGGCCTCCTGGGCCACACACTTCCCACAGTGCCGGGTCCACATTTTTAGATTGTGAGGACTAGAATAGCTGAGTTTTTATTCTGGGGAGTCATCTCGATGAGGCTTGCTTCCTCAAAACTACTTTTAAGGGAGGCACCTGACAGTTATACAAGGAAATATCAATGATTCTTTTTAGTTTTTCATAAAAAATATCAGGAGGGAAGTTTGTTATCTACCTGGAGATGGAATAGAAACAGCCACTTGTCTACTTCTCCACAAAATTAATCTATTTCTGGTCAAAGACAACTTCGACTTTGTAGCTCTATCCCAGATACTTCATGCAAGCCATGAAATTAAAATTCATGTACCCTTCCCTTTTATGGTCAGAATAAAAGTGGGGAGATTCCAACAATCCAGATTTAGATTTTGCTATATAACACTATCTGAACTCTTGGGCACTATATTTGAACTCTGAGCAAGAATGCTAGAACAAGCACTGAGAACAAGCACTAAGTTTATATCTTCTGCTGTCCCCCAGAGAACATCATTTTGATAGAAAAGACACAAGTTAGGGAAGCCTGGAGAAAAGGGTACCAACACATTTAATTAAAACACGCCTAGATGCAAAAGATAAAAGGAAATAGTTTTCTTTTGAAGCTTATAAATAATACACAGCAACAGCACCTGGGTCCTTCCCAAAGCCTGAAATAACTGTAACAACGGCTCTGCTCATGACCTTGCCTACGGTGGGTGCACATTTTTATTCAGTCCATAGTAAACTTGCACAGGAAAAGCTATTACATAAAACTTGGAAATGGGTAAATAAAAGTCACATATGCCAAGGAGAATGTAACAACTGCCAGAGCCACATGCACTTTCCGGCAGAATCGGGCGGTTTCAGACACAGACAATCTGAGCTGAGCATCTGCAGCGACACATACAGCTCCCGCACCCAGGAACCCGGGCAGCTTCACCAGTCAGCCAGCCCCAGAGGCCCGCCAACAACTTTGTAATTCATAAGAAAGATAAAAATAAGTGGAGGAAATCTTTGACCCAAACCACAAAAACACCAAGCCAGAAAGTCACCAGAAAGAAAGGGAGCCCACAAAAAGGCAAGGGAAGACCTTGGAAACAGACTTGTCTTCGCACACTTGAGCTTCCAACAGCCTTGTACAGAACAATACACCTTTGACCTAAAGCCCAATTCCACAACTATTTGAGAAGGAAGGTGCAAAACTACTTACGTGTCATAATTATCCCGAAATCCTTTTGCAAAGGGGTTGTGATCTATTTTCAATTGTGTGATCTAGAAAAGACCAAAAAAAAAAAAAAAGATTAATATGGTCTCACCTTCTGTGTAGGTGGATTAGGTGTTTATGGATGTATCACCACTTTTTACAGGGGTCTGTGGCCCACAATTTCATTAGGGAGCAAGGGAAAAATTGGAGGGAATGAATAGAAAGGGAAAAAAGAGAACGTTTCATGAAAGTTATGAGGAACATGTTTAAATTAATGATGCCTAACACTAAAGGATTGCTTTCAATTAGCTCTCCCACGTGTTCTAGGTCAGCTCACATGCACATTTTAAAAATACTTGTTACAAAAAGACAAATCTTTAAGGGGCACTTGAATTCATCACCAAATGTTGCCTATTTTAAGTGTTTCACCACATTTTTAAAAAGTTGGTCACTTCTGATTCACAACCTCAAGAACCCATAACTGCATCTTAAAATCAGCTTTAATTTAAAATAAATGCATATTTTCATTTTTGATACTTCCATTTAAGTTAAAAAAAAAAAAAACACCGTCACTCCTACTCGTCAAATCAACAGAAGTAAAATAAGTTTTGGCGAACTTGCAAGTGTTGAAGAGGTTCAAGTGCTAAAAAAACTCACTCCACAGCTTCCAGTAATTCGATTTATTGTACTTTTTAGATATGTGAATGTGTCTGTTCTTTTGATCGCCCAAAAAGTGACGTTTGTTTATTTTAGCCATCAATTCTGAGACTTTAATTAATTAATTAATTATTTTTAGATAATGCCAAAGCTTGCCAATAATAAAATGCAGGAGAAAATCTGCTTCTTCTCTAAACGGAAGAAGGACTCCAAAAAAAAAAAAAAAAAAAAAAAAAAAAGTTTTGGGGGGGGGGGGGGGGGGAGAAAGCAAATTTAAATCTCTTCTAGTTTGAGAACTGAATTAAAATTCCCAAAAGAGACCCTACTAGAAATCCTGGGCCCCTCAAAGATGGCCCGTGTGACCCGCGATGGAGACGAATAGGAAGCGTTTTCCCACCGGCAAGGTATTCAGAGAAGGTGCCCAGCAGGCCCCTAGCCCTCCGCCTAAAAGGCGCACCAGAACCAGCTGTTGCTGATGTTAGTGCCCGAACCGGGGATGGCCGGGGCTGCCGGCTGGTGCGGGGCGAAGCCGCAGCCGCCCGCCGCGCGCCCAGCCCCCAGGCCTCCTTACATCGGTGTTCTGGTAGGCGGTGACGGCGATGAACTGGGTCTCGGGGAAAGTGAATGTCTGCACGCGGCCAGGCTGGCTGGTGTCCTCCGTGCCGTCCTCGTTCACTTCGACCACATGCAGGCGGGGCTGATACTTGTGCAAGGATTGTAAAACCACCATCTGTCCGGCGGAGAGAAAGGGGAGCGCAGGGCGGCGCGTTAGCGCGGTCAGTGTGCGCTGGGCTGGGGCCGCGGGCCGTGCCGGGGCTGGCTGGAGCCCGCCGCCCCGGCTAACTGACCGCGGGACTCGTTTGGCTGGTGACTTGCTAGCTGGGGCAGGACCAGCCCTGGTTCCTCCCCGAGCAAAGATCAGCGGAGCACCGGAGGAAAACCGAACCCGATTGCCTGGTCGTCAGGGCCTCCCGATCCGCCTAGCCCTCCTTTTAGGAGGAACAAAGATTTTTACAACCTCCGATCCTGTGGGTTTCCTTCTTGAAATCAATCGAGTATTTGTACAGTTCTTGGGAAGGTCGGGAACTCGGGAATTGGGCGGGGGGGCAAGAATAACTTTATAGGAGGGTGGAAATAAAATTTTGAAAAAGGCTTGTTAATGAAGCAAAAAAAACATATGTCCATTTTCTCATGCTGATTTAAACTAATGGACTGGAAGCTAGCGAGAGACGTGTGGGGGTGGGGGGGGCGGGAAGGAGCGCTTGAGCCACTGACCTGCCCATTGTTGTTTGAAGCTCCTTTGTTGTTTGTAAGTTTTAATTTTCCAAAAGAGATTTCTTGGCGCATCCAGTGAGCCCCCGTGTTGGGGGAATCCGGATGCATATAGACCCGATTTCCTAGAGAAAGAAATATGTTGTTTACATTATGCCCTGGGCACTGCCCAGTCCCAACTCCTCACCAAGTAGGACACACGCACACACACACACACACACACACACACACCTTATTCCACAGTGAGGCCCATTAGCTGGGGGTTTTTTAGGCCTCGCTTTCTTCCTATTAACTGGAGATGATTAAAATAGCTTTTGCATAATCCTCCCCCTTCTCGCTGCTCAGTCTGTCCCCCTATCCCCCTCGTTTCCTTTTAGAAGTCATTGGCCGATCGTTTTAAAAGTCTCTCGAGCCAGTCCACAAAGGCTTTAATTAATCATTCTCACCTAAATAAGTGTCAGGAAAATGTGTTAATTGGAAGGACTTGCCTTGCACATTGGTGTCCGCTTTGCCGCAAGGAACCCATTTGCCTCCTTGAAACCTCCAGTGATTGGGATCCGCCAAAATCACATCCACAAAAATATTGTAATGAGCCGTGGGATCGAGACCAGAAATGTTAAAACTTAAAAAAGGAAACATGCGCCTATTTAAATTAAGGGGGGGGGGGAGAAAACAAGAGAAAAAAAAACACGTAAATGTTAAAGATTAAATGCAAGAAGCGCGGCGCCAGATAGCAAAGCAAAACTTGTTCTTCCCAGCGTGGATGAGCGAATGTTTGCTGGGTTAGAGAAGGGGTGGTGGGGGGAGGAAAAGATGTGAGGATGAAGTCGGGGAGATCCGCGGGTTAGCTGGAGTGGGGAGTCGGCAGGTGTCACTGCCCAGGTGGAGAGTGAGGTTGGCGACCCGCACCTCCACCTGTCCTCGGTTCCGGGCGTTGATGCGTCCCTACAATTTCCCAGCTGCAGGCCCGGACTCTCCCTCTCTTTCGCCTTTCTCCGGCCCCTGACAGGCTCTCTGACCACCTTTCTAGAGCGGAAACCCCCTTACCAACACCACCGCGGCTGTTATACCTTCCACTTTCCCTTTTTCCAAAACCAGCCAACTCCAGGGCGCACCAGAGCGCCTTACACTCCGCTCCCGACCCCAAAACATCGCTACCGGGATTAGTCACAACCCGGCGCACTTGCCCCCGGGCCATGCCTGGAGCAGCGACTGCCAAGAATGTAGCATTACCTTCCCTGTTTGGTGATGATCATCTCCGTTTGGTGGCGGTGAAATTTCAGCCAGAGGGGCCTGTTGCACAGGTACACCTGCGCTTTGCCGGGTACCAGTCCGGGCTGCGTGGAAGAGAACTGGTAGAACGGGGCTCCTTGGTAGGAGTGGCTGTACTGCTGTGGGTAGGGGTAGCCGGCCGCGGGGTAGCCCTGCGGTGAGGAGTTGGACAGGAGGCTGTTGTAGGCTCCGTTGGTGATGACCGGGTGGTGGGCCATGTAGCGGCTGGGACTGCCGATGGAGAAGGCGGGGTGCGCCGGTCCGTGCTGGCCGGGGTACGGGAACATGGCACTGGGAGCAGTGGCCGCAGACTGTGGCTGGCTGGACTGAGAGAGGAGGTAGCGATCTGCAGCAGAGCCATCGAAACTGTGACGAAGCTCAGAGACCCCGTCCAAGACAGGAGAGAGTTTACTTCTCTGGACGTCCCCTGGTGAGTCCTTGGAGTCAGGAAAATTGTCTGTATCTGACTGATTCGTCATCCCCCTGGTAATTTTTTTCAAAGGTGAACTTCTCTCCAGGTTGTCAGTGGTCGAGATAATGGGATGATCGTGCAAGACAAGCTCAGATCCGCCTGAATGTGGGTAGCTGCTGCTCACATTGAGAAATTTCTTGGAGAGCATGATAGAAGGAGAAAGGCAGTGCTCCAGCTGCATAGCTCTAGAACCTGAACACTCGCCCTCCTGTCCCTGGTTTTTAAAGTCCTATTTATCATAAACTAGAAATCCACAGACCCCCTCACTAGACAGAAAGCACTTCAACCAGCAAATGCTTCTCAAAGGTTTGATTTACTTTTTTTTTTCCCTGGGAGAAGAGATTGGCCAATTGACACTATGCAGCAATCAGAAAAGGCTCACTTTTGATCTTGCTGCTTGTGCAGCCGATGAAACGGCTCCTGCCATTGGTTAACTGCTGACAGTAATTTAATTAGATAGACATTAATTAGGATAATCACCTGGCTCCTGGTCGCGACGATCATGGCAAATTGAAGGGGATGATTTTATTGTTGGCTTGGGGGGTGGGGAATGTGTGTTGGCTTTACGTGAGCACTGTTGTGTCACCTTTAAGCTTTGTGACCACTGCTTTAGGAAGATTCAAAGATGTGCAATTTACTAAACATTTTCCTACCTTCCCCCCACCTCCCTCCTCTCGCGGCGAGGGGCGGAGGAGGGAATTCGATGATGCTAGGAGACTTTTCGGATCTGAATGAGCCAAATATTCAGTTGAATGTAACGATTTCAAGTGCAAAGTATACAAAGCGCGAGCCGGTGGCCTCTTCTCGCCCTGTAAAAGTTCCAGAGTCTGTCTTTTCCAGTTAATACAGAAGCACATAACACCTGAGCCAGTCCTTTGTGAGCAGGTCCTGCGTGTCCTCCGCGAACTGCCCCCCACCACGCACACCTTTTTAACTACATACATAAATAAATAAATCACTGCTGCCGAGAGCCACGGCGATGAAAGTGAACGGGAGTGTGTGTGTGGCGGGGGGGAGAAGTGGGGGCGAAAAGCTGCAACTCACCCACCCATCCACCCACCTCGGGAAGGTTCGGTTTCTTGCTTGAGCACAGAAACAGTAACAATCCATGATCACCTTTTTAAGTTTGAAATAATCATAAGCTGTCGGGCTGAAGTGCCTTAATGTATTTGCAGTGATGTTTACGAGGTCTTTCCTAAATATTTTATCAGCGAGCTTGGTTGCCGATTATCTGAAGAGCATCTAACTGGGGGCAGGCGCCATGCATGCCGCGCGTCCCACTGCACTTCCTTCTCTCTGAGGTACTGGCTTGGCGACAAGGTTCAAAAGCCTCGCCAGGAAAAGAAAGGGCCCAGTCCTCGTGCAAATGGGTTCGCTGGAAGCGCTGATCTGGGGAGACAGAGTGGAAGTGGTGTCAACGCAGTGATCGATACCGAAGACGTGTGTGTGTCTGTGTGTGTGTGCGTGTGTGTGCAACGTTTATATAATCTGGACGGGAGGGGGAAAAAAAACATGCCAGTAAGTTTAAAATGAGGGAGAATCAGCGGAGGAACAGAGAAAATAACCAATTTAAAAGGATGTTGGCACAAATAAATAGCACGAGGCCCAAAGCGACCCTGGGATGTCGGAAGAAATCTCCCAGTTCTGGCTCGGGAGAGGAACCCAGCCGTGGACCAGAGGGCCGAGAGCGCAGAGGCTTTATCCGCCCCAAGTTGCTTCCGGTGGCGGCACCCGCCAATCTGCCCTCCCGCGGCTTTCCCCGGGACGCCGAGCCGCGCGGGAAGGAGGAGGAGGAGCGCGGCGGGAGCTCAGTTGGGCCCCGCAGGCTGGCCGACAGGCGGGCGGGCTCCGCGCCGAGCATTGCACGGGCTGGCAGCCTGAGCGGCCCTCCCCGCGCTCGGCCATCCGCCCGGCTCTGGTTCATTGTCTAACGTCCCCGAGCGGCCTGAGCGGTGGCTGCCCAGCTCCCCGGCGGTCCCGAGAGGCAGCCGCCGCCCAGGAGACTCGGGGAGCTTGGGGAGAGCCGCGCTGGCGCAGACGCCAGGGGCACACACTCTTCTGGTGGCAGAGGCACTGCCCGGGAACCTCCGCCCGGTCAGTCCTCCTCGGGGCTCGGCACCTGCCTGACGGAGAGCGGCTCTGGGGACGTTGGGTGGGTCCTAGACTTGGGCAGAGAGGGGTTAACCGACTCGACTTCCGCCTAGGCGGGCGCCTTTTTAAAGAGCGCTGCCTCAGTGGGCCGAACGGTCAGCGCGGAGCCCAGCCTGAGTCCCCCCAACCCCCCAAGGCGGGCTGGGCGCCTTGGCTGCAGAGGGCACCAGCTGTGGCCTCCAGCAGGGCGCCACGAGCCAGGCCCAGCGCCGACGGCTCTGGGCTGGACAAGTGGGTGACCAGATGTCCGACTGAAGCCGAGACAGTTTTCTGAGAGAAAAATACAGCCAGGCCCATTTTTCTCTTCGGAAGCAAATCTCAGCTCCTGGCCATGAAGCTTCATCAACAAGCAGGGCCTTGGCTGTTCAGGCATCCGGGTGCGGGGGAGGGGACGGGAGCTATGACACTATTTGACACTTGTTTTTTCTGCCCTTTACCTTTCACCACCATTTCTCCTGAGTGGTTTTTGCCCAACTTTGGCTATTCTTGTTTTCTCCTTTCTTCGACCATTAACTTCTTTGTCTCTGAGCGCCTCTCTATCCCCTGCTTCCAAGGTTACCCTCCACCCCTTTCTCAGTGGGACAAGAGCCTTAAGTAGGTAGCCAAAAAGGCTCTTGAAGGCGATCTCCTCATTCGTGGCATCCTGAATTAACTTTTTAAAGAATGAAGAATGCAAAACTGAAATGTTAAAGTGTAGAAAGGGAAAAGAGTGCACCTTCCTCAGTTTTTAAGGAATCAGAATAGGAGATAAATGTGCATTCTGACTTTAGGTTATCAGTACTAAATTCAGTGATTCATTACAGGCTGTATCTTGAACTTACACAAGCTTAAAAGGGAAAACTAACTTTCCTCAAGATCAGCACACCTGCTCTTGAGCCATACTTGCGTGCAGCAGGGATTCTCAGACTTTAAAGTGCATGTGAACCGTGCCAGGATTCTTGATTTTTTATTCAGGTCTGGAGTGGGGGCCTGGATTGTGTATATATAATGAGCTCCCAGATAAGCCAGGTGCTCCTGGTCCAGGCAGATCACACTATATATTGAGGTTGGAGCTTTCAGTGGCCCCATATTAGTCAAAGAGGAAAGCAGGGATATCTCTGTACTAGAGGCAAGCAGGAGTTTGGGTTCTTGCGCTGCTTTAACGCTGCATAATAGATGGGTAAAAATGCGCACATAAGCACATACACACCTTATTGAGCTTGTGATTAAATAAGTCATTTCAATGCCCAACTGGACCTGAGCCACCAGACTGCTGCTAAAATAGCTGTATATTCCAGGACAAAAGTGTTCAACAAGACTCAGGGCATCCTAATTTTCATCCATTCCAAATCTCAAAAGAATATGCAGGTTTTTACTAGGAGGGATCCTGGTGAGGTTTTGAAATTGGGAGTGTTTCCAACATGAACCAAGTAGGAGAAAGTGGTACTGGTTGTGGGGAGTGCAAGACGGGTGAGGTGATCAAATAAGAACAAAAGGCAGGCATTGTGCAAGCAACCTCAGATGTTTTCAGCAGAATAAAATGAAAAACAAAAGGAAGTATTTCAAATGGAATGTTGAGAAGAGCCTCCAGATTATTGAGGCCTTCTTCTAAGGGCATACTGTATGAAAAAAATCTTGGCTAGCTCTAATGAATATCTGTGAAATAAACCATAGAACCCTATTTATGTAAAGGGAAAAATCATGTACCCCAAAAAAGTCTGCACACAAGATTAAATTAGGCAAAAGGAAAACTTCTGCTAACTTCCACTTACATTTTAATTGTAAAAGGTTAGCTGTTGTAATCTCAGCAATTAAATTAATACATATTACATGTCCTACATAAAACATACTATGACTATATATAAGAGAAAAAGCCACAGGACAAACAAATGCTCAGAATACCTCTTATTCCACCAAAAAAGAGACTGTGAAACACAGTGGGAACTTAAGCCATTTCTACTTTTAGTTTCTGGTAACTGTTCATTAGGCAACCAATAAGAGCCTGGGAATTGTTCAAATAGGACAGTAATTTGGTCTACCACATTTCTACCACCTCTGGTAGGGGTGAAGTCTAAATTCCAAGTCCCCAAAGTAAAACCCTCTTTTAATGAAGACTTAGAAACAAACATTTTTACCATATTTTCACAAAGGGTACAAACAAGAATTAAATCTACCTTCATGTTTTCCCATTCTCCTTGGTGTACCCAGAATGGTGCTGTGCCATGAGTATTAACAGGGGCAGTTATTTATGTGTATCGGGTTAGAAACAGATTGAGGGATAAGGTCATCTATAAAACCTGCCATTAGTCAAATTTTTGTCTTTCTCAGAAAACTGAGTACTTTCAAGGTAATTTGGGAAAGATGAGAGAAAACAACAACAAATTATTTCTTACGTTCTCATGATACTAAACTCACATTATGGTGACTTTTCTTAATTTGCTTTGAAGAGATTATGTACCTTCTATGGCAGTCTTAGCTAAGTCTAGTGGAGTTTGCAGCAGGCAACTCCCAGATAGTCTCAACATTGGTAGAATGTACTCTTAAAAAAAAAAAAAAAAAAAGTCTGAATTAACATTGCCCTCTTTTTCT
>NW_022631411.1:0-95486 GCF_010015895.1 Lontra canadensis
TTATTTCTCCAGAAAGGTATTCTCTAATATCTTCCATGGTTTTTTTTTGAGTCCAGCTAGCATCTTGATAATCGTCATTCTGAACTCCAGTTCTAACATATTACTAATATCCATATTGATTCCATCCCTAGCCATAGGTACTGCCTCTTGTTGTTTTTTTTTTTTCTTGTGTTTAGTTTTTCTGCTTTGTCATTTTATCCAGATAAGAATAGATGAATGAGAGAATAAGGTACTAAAAGGGTGACAAAAACCCCAGGAAAATATATGCTAACCAAATCAGAAGAGACCCAAAACCAGGGGGAGAAGAAAGGGGGAAAAATTAAAAAATAAAAAATTTTATACGTATACATATGTTAGAGTGGTGAATAGAACAGAGCCACCCACTTGATTCTGGGTATATTTTGGTCTCTTAGAAGAAATTACCTCCCAAAATTTTAAATAAAGAAAATATACATATATATATATATATATATATATATATATATATGTATATATATATATATGAAAATAAGAGTAAACATGATGAAGAGATGGAATATGACTGTAAAGATGAAAATTTTAAAAGATTCTAAAAAAGGAATTGATAAGATAAGTTGGCTGGAAAAAGAAAAAAAAAAGAGGAAAGAATGTTATCAGGCTGGAGACTAGAACAAAGCCATGCACTAGGTTTAGGGTATATTTTGATCTCTTAGAAGAAATTATATCCTAAAATTTTAAAGAAAAAAACCTATATGTATACAAAAAATAAGGTTAAATACAATGAAGGGATACAATATGAGTATAACAATGAAAATTTAAAAAGACTTTTTAAAAAAGGGATTGATAAGTTAAAATAGATAAAAAACATTAATATAGGAAAGAGGAAAAGTTTTTAAAAAGTAGAATATGAAAAAAATAAAATTTAAAGAATTTAACTTTGAAAGACTAAAGGATCATGGGGGAAAAACCATGAATTCCATGTGTTGCTTTCCCCTAGCTCTGGAGTTCCACAGTTCTCATTGATCTGTGACTTTGATCTTGGCTGGGGGAGGGGCCTGTTGCCGTGATTCTCAAATGTCTTTGCCCAAGGTGAAATTGCGCCACCCTTGCCAGGGGCCAGACTAAGCAATCTGCTTGGGTTTGCTATCCAGAGCTTTTGTTCCCTGAACACACTTTCTGTACAGCTTTGGAGAACAAGAATGAGTATGGCAGCCTCCCAATCTCCAGCCCATAGGAGATGAGAGCTCAGGGCCCCACTCCTCAGTGCACCTTCAGAGAAAAGCAGTCAGTCCCTCCCATCTCCCTGGTCTCTGGTTACACCCTGAGCTCACCCAGCCTGTGACTGAGCCTTTCTATCTCTGGCACATGGCCCCATTTGGAGTCTCCACACCCAGCAGATTCCTGAAGGGCACTCCCACACCCCTCCTCCTGGAGGAGGAAGGAGATCTCCCCAGATCTGCCACCTGCAGGGCCCCTGCTTGAAGAGCAGTGGCCTGACTGTGCCCCAGATCACAGTTTAAGGTAAGCCTGAGCTAAGAGTGCACTCCTTGGCTCTGTCTCTATAGTCAGCTTCCCCGCTCTGATACCTGGGAGTGCTGCCACACTCAGACACTCCCAGTCTTTCTGTGACCCTGTGGGTCCTGAGACCACACTATCCCTGCAAGGGCTCCACACACACCCCCACCCCCTCAACCCCCGCTTAGCTTCTGGGTTGACATCCCTCAGTGGAGCAGACTTCTAAAAGTTCCCATTTTGTGCTCAGCTGCTCTACTGCTTTTCAGGAGCTGTCCCCTCCCCCCATGATCTATCTTCCCATATGTTGCCTCAGATTCACTACTCCACATGTCCTACCTTCTGGAAAGTGGTCGATTTTCTGATCCTAGAACTGCTGCTCTTCTTCTCTTCTATTCCTGTTGAGTTTGTAGGTGTTCATAATAGTTTGATAACTATCTAGCTGAGCCTCTGGGACCTGATGATATTTCAGTCTCCTACTTCTCTGCCATCTTGCTTCCTCCTCCCATATTTCCTGGTTTCAAAGCTTACTACAAAGCTACAAGAATCATGACATTATAGTACTGGGATAAAGATAGATGTTGAGATAAATGGGATAGAATTGAGAGTCCAGAAATAAACCCTTGCATTTATGGTAAATTGATTTTCAGCAAGAGTGCCAAGACTATTCAGTGAAGGAGGAATAGTGTTTCAACAAATAGTGCTGGAATAACTGACAATCCACATGCAAAAGAATGAAGTTGGACCCCTGCCACAGAACATACACACAAATTAACTCCAAATGGATCATAAAACCAAATGTAAGATGGAAAACTATAAAACTCTTAGAAGAAAACCCTGAGTTATTCTCCATAACACCAGTTTAGGCAAAGCCTTCTTAGATATGACACCAAAAGCATGAGTGACATAATAAAACAATGATACATTGTACTTCACCAAAATTAAAAAAAAATGTTTTGCTTGAAAGTATACCATCAAGAAAGTGTAGGGGCACCTGGGTGGCTTAGGTGATAAAGTGTTTGCCTTTGCCTTGGGTCATGATCCCAGGATCCTGGGATAGAGTCCCACATTGGGCTCCTTGCTCAGTGGGGAGCCTGCTTCTCCCTCTGCCTGCCGCTCTCTCTGCTTGTGTTCTCTCTCTCCCTCTCTCTCTCTCTCTCTCTGTCAAATAAATAAATAAATAAAATATTGAAAAAAAAAAGAAAGTGAAGAGATAGCACACAGAATAGGAAAAAATATTTGCAATTTGGATAAGGGACATGTATGTAGAATATATAGAGAAATCTTACAAATCAATAATTAAAAGCAATTAAAAATTTGGGAAAGGATTTGAATAAATTTTTGTACAAAGATGGTTCAGAAATGGTCATTAAGCACATGAAAAGATGTTCAACATGTTAGCCATCATGGAGATGCAAATCAAAACCACAATTAAAAAAAATGAAAAAAAGGAGAAAAAAAGCATAACAAGATACAATTTCATACCCACTAGGATGGTTATAATAAAAAAAAAGACACAATAACAGGTGTTGTAGAAAATGTGGAGAAATCGGAATCATCATCCTCTGCTGGTTAGAATATAATGTAAAGTGATGCCACCACTGTAGTAGTGTGGTAATTTTTCAAATAGTTTAACACAGAGTTACCATCTAACCCAGCAATTCTATTCCTAGGTAAGAGAAATAAAAGCCTACGTCCACAGAACACCTGCACACAAATATTTATACAATAGTATTCATAATAGCGCCAAAAGGAAACAATCAAAATGCCCAGTAACTGATAAGTGAGTATATAAAATATGGAGTATTATTTTGCAAGAAAAAGAAATAGTGATACATGTGCAATCTTGAAAACATCATGCTAAGTGAAAGAAGCCAGCCAGAAAAGGCCACATATTGTATGATTCCAATTATATGAAATTTCCAGAGTAGGCAAATCAATAAGATAGAACACAGATTAGTGATTGCCAGGAACTGCAGGGGTGACAAGGACTCTTTACTTGACCAAACTTTAGTCAGCCTCCTCTAAGCCCTTTACTCAACTAGGACTTGTCCTTGGGCTTTGTTTTCAGGCCTACATAGCCTAGTGTTAGCAAGAATCCTCTTAAGACAGTTTAGTGAGAATCCCCTTCTCTAGATATCTGATCACCCTTGATATCAAATTCCCAATTCCCTACTGTCCCTTAGGTGATTTCTGATTACCTTAGCCTGCCTTCAGCAAGAATACAATTTAGCAAAAATCTCCCAACCCCTATTGTCTCTTTTTAGCAATTTTCCATCCACCAACCACACCCCACCCCAACCTGCTCCTCTGCTATAAATCCCTACTTATTTTTGCTGTATTTGGAATTGGGTCCAGTTCTATACTGAGATCTTTTTTCCCCATACTGCAGTAGTTCAGAATAAAATCTGTTTTTACTGTATTAACTACTGTCTGGCTCTGTTTTTGTTTTTTGTTTCGTTTTGGTTTTGTTTTAACAGAGGTTGGAGTGGGAATGGGGAGTTATTGGTATGGGTACAGAGTTTCTTTTTGAGATGATGAAAATGTTATAAAGTTGAAAGTAGTGACTGTTGCATAGCTCTTCGTACACACTAAAACCCATTTAATTGTATACTTTAAATGGGTGAATTGTATGGTATGTGAATTATATCTAATAAAGATGTTACAAAATTGGCAGTGTCTGGATTTGAACCCAGGTCTAGCTAACTCTAAAGCTCACAGTCTTCACAAGTCTGTTCGGCCCCCACCCTGGATGTGCTTGATAAATGCACTACTGTCCTTAGGGCTACTGTTCTGATTACTCAGTGGAGGGACTAGAAGGGGAACCCAGAACTTCTGACTGATACTTCTCAACCTGGGGACATAGAATGCTTCAGTGACTTCCCATTTCAGGACTCAGGAAATGTCACTTGATAGGGTCTTGCCGACAAGCCTCTCATCACCAGATGCAGGCCATCACCTGTGCTTACTGGGTGCTGGCAGAATTCCAGGATCAGCTACCATAGACCTAGAAAGGACTGAAGAGAGAAATGATCTTTGGCATCATCCCAGCTCTACTACATGGCTCCTGGCAAGACTGAAGCCAGCACCTGTGTTACCACAGCAGCCTGGTGGCCTGTTCACCCCAGCTAGTCAGGACATCAGGCTAGATGTCTGGAGCACGGCACTCTCTTCTCAGAGTCACGAGGCCAAGAGAAAGAGAAAAAACTATGCCTAGGCAACCAAAAGGACCACTGCACTTAGCCCTAACCCCCAAATTCCCACAGGAACCAAAGCCATACAAAGAATCTTGACTCCTTTCCCTCAAGTCATTATGTCACACTTCCCAGACAATCCCTGCAAAAATGACCTTTTCTTTCCCCAGTATAAGACTCCCCTTGGCCTTGGGTCCCTTGTAACAAGAACAATTATTGATTGGGCCCTTACTCTGTGCCAGCTACTCTTCTAAGTCCTTATGCCTCTTATCTAATTCACTACAACATTACCAGAGATAGGTGGCCCCATTTTGCAGAAAAGGAATCTGAGATACAGAGCTTGCCCATGTTTGCACAGCTAAGTGATAGAACTGGGCTTTGAATTCTGGCAGCCTGGCTTCAAACCCATGTTCTGAGTCACTTCTCTAGCATCTGCATCTCTGACCAGGTACCCGTGTGGTGACCCCATTTGGGAAGATGCTTCAAGAAATGTGCAAATGCCTTTTGTACTGTTAACCAAGCCCAAGTGTGAGACCAGCATGGAGACAACCTCGGGGATTCCACCACCACAAGGAGGCCACTGACCCACCCATCTCCCCACCACTTATTGACTCAGAGCAGCCCATTCCACAGTCCATATCTGCTGTAATTATGATCCTCTGACTCTGCTACAGATCCATCTCAGCTGGCTCTGTTGTGTGAAGCCAGATGCAGCAGGCCAGAACTCAGATGGACATCATAAGCCAATGCTCTGACCCAGAGCATCACCAGCAACAGGCGCACCAATCTGTCATTTTAAGGTTTCCTCAGCCCCCCCGGACCCCTGCAGCCCACCAGAGGGCACTGTGATTATTTGATTAAGTGACATACTATCAAGCTGGAAGAAGTGGGGTATCCCCAGAGGTTTTAACCCACTTCAAGTGAGCTTCACCAGTCAAACCGAGAGAAACTCTGCCTTTTCTTGCCCCTGTCCCTCACCCATACACACAGGTAAGCACCTGAGGACTCCAGGCCCAGGATAACTCTTTTTAGTAGCTGCCTTACTCTTTAATAAGGGCAAAGACAAGTGTACCAGAAATAGCCAATATCCTTAATTTCACTAAATCAATCAAAATCTGACTTTTATTCTCACCTCCTGGGCTCTTGGGAAATTTAACCTCAGTTATTAACAGATATTTTCTCCTCTAACAGAGTTAAGCAAATCCTGGGGTTAGATGCAAAACAAAAGTTTTGATGAGACCCATCTCCTCACCGATCATTGGTCCATGCACAGCCAGCCTCTATTCTGAATTGGACATTGCCTCATTTTGACTGGTTGGACAGCATGCTCTTCCAGTCATTAAATATTTGATTACCACCTTTGGGTTATAGGAGCCAGGTGTTTAGTTGGGTGCCAAGGTTTTCCTGGGCCTGCTTCCTGCCACTTTCCCCAGCCTCACCTTTCACCGCACCCTCCCTTGCATGTTATGTTCTAGCAACACTAAACTACGCAGAGTTGCCTAACTATAGCGTACTACTCTCACTTCACCTCACCCCGCCTTTCCTCTAGGTGTTACCTCTGCCTGGGTTGCTTCCTGCGCTGCCACAGCTCAAGTGCCCCCTCCTCTGGAAAGCCTTCTCTAACTATGCTAGTCTGCACAAGGTGACCCTTTCCTGTGTTCCCACAGTCTTCTTTGCCTCCTCTTGTCATAGTGTTGAGTGCAGAATATTGTATTTGTCGTTTTCGTCATGTGCTTTCTCACGGAGAGTGGAAACTACATTGGTATCTGTACCTATTTGTACCTCCTGCCCCTTACTTAGGGCTTGGCACAGTGAGTTTTGACAAATGAATGATTATTAAATGGCATAAATGAGAAAGATGGGGGCAGAGCTGAAGTCTAGAGAAGTTGAGAAGAAGCCCATAGTAGTATCCCATGAAAGGAGTTGTCTGATGTGGCTAGAAGGATTTTTCCCCCTGTACCATTCTTGGGCTCCAACCATACCAAGCTGGAAGGTAAACAAGGGAAACTTTTGTCATGCAACTAAAAGAAGAGAAGATCAACATGAGATTCTTCTAGTAGCATTACGCATAGGGGGCAAGGTGAGAGGCAGTCTTGTCAGTGTGAAAGGCCTGATTGTCTTATAATAGCTTGACAATGAAGCTGGACCAGTAAGCAATGTTTTTCTTCATCTCCCTTTCTACCTGTAAGTGTCCAAAGCCCTTTCTAGCTCCACTCAGGGGCAAACTAGATGCAGCGGTATGAATGACACCCCAACCCTAAGGCCAAGAAGAGAAGAGATGAAATTTTGAGGGCATAGGAAGTTTCAAAGGCCAAGGAGCCTCAGTTGGGGTGAGGGAGGAAGAAAGCAGTTCCAGAGGAGAGGCTCCTTGAGACAACTCTGTGGGTGGCCCTTAAAGGGAAGAACAAAGGCCTGCTAAGGCCATTGACTCAGACAGAGGAGCTAATTCCAAATTTGGGAGGGGTGGTAGGGAGGATTCTCCGGATTCTAAGAGACATGGGAGCTTGGAGTAAACTATTCTTTACATTGTTCTGGACTCTGTGTATGATTGAGCAGGTAATAGTAAGACCTTCCCCTTCCCCCTGTAAAGGGCTATATGGGCCTACTCTTCTGATATTAAAAAGCATAATAACAGGGTTATATGATGTGGAATGGGGGGAGTGGGACAAGGGCACTCAGGGGATGGACCCCGTCCGGGATTGTTAAATTGTAATGCAGTCTAACTGCACCCAAAACAAAGCATGCTAAAGAACTGAATCCAGGAGTGGGCCTCTGGCCTCAAAATTGTTAGCAAAATGGGCCTGAGGTTTAAGAGACAAAGTTGACACAGCTCAGACAGTAATGGTGCCAGGGTGCCCCTCCCAGTAGGAGAGGGATGTGGTGAAGAGAGCTGTGACCTCAGCACTAAAGTTTCGGGAGGAGGGTCACACTTGGTAAGATGTGCTTCACCAAGGAGCTGGGAGCCTCTTTGTGTTGGGAATTTTCTAGGCTGGTTCAAGCCTAAGATTTTCCTCAGAAAATCAACACGGGCACGGAATTTTTATACACATTTGGTTTGCTTCTGGAGATACGAAGTTCTCCATATTCCTTGAAGGATATGGTAGAATTAATTTTGAAAGAACCAAACAGATATTGGAGCCAATGGGACACAGGAGCCTGAGACAGGTGCCACAATAAGGAGTGCTGGGGTGCATGTGCTTCTTCTTTTCACTACATTTGCATCTTTGGGGTAAATACCTAGTAGTGCAATTGCTGGGTCATAGGGTAGCTTTAAGGAATACATATTTTTTTAAAAGAAATATCTTGGAGACTATGCTAAGGAGTCATGTCAGAAAGCTTCCAGGGTCTCATTCATGAGGAGGTACCTGTGTTCAAAGTACAAAATCCATCAGCAATGGACAGTGGTTGAATTTAATATAAGTCCTTTGGAGGAGAGAAAGTGCTGGGGAAGCATATGTTAAGTTCTTGGTCCCCTGGCAGAGAGGATCCAAAGTTCTGTGTTTTGGATAAGTTTAAATACCTACTTACATAAGGGAGTAGAGAGGGGAGCCTAAAGCCCCATAAAGAATCAAGCATTGACCAAAACTGCTGACTGGAGTTTCTCATAGCCAGCTGTGGAAGACAAAACTAGGCTGCACAGTTGGCTTAAGGTATTTGACCACTGTAACACCAACCCTGAAATCTCAATGGCTTAACATAATAAAAGTTTAATGTGGTCTGCAGGTATGGGGGTTCTCTGCTCCCTCTTGTCATTCATAGATCCAGCTTCATCCATCTTGTAATGCCAGCATCTTTGCCACACGTCCCAAAGTTGCGAGGGAAGAGGACAGTGTGAGAAAGGCACACCTAATATTAACTATCTCAATTTGTAAGTGACACCTATCATTTCTGCTCACCTCCTGTTGCCACAATAACCCATCATGTGACCTAATTTTGATAGAAGGACACTGGCAAATGTAGTCCCTAGCTGGGCAGTTGGTTCCCAGCAAAACTTTATACTGTGCAAGAGAAGCACTGATTGTTAGTGAGCAGTTGACTCTCTCTGCCAAAATGCACTGGAATTTTCCCTGTTGATAAAATTACTTCCTGCTGTGAGATTGAGGTTGAAGTTATTATTATTAGAGATAACCTGGAACAACTGAACCTACATTTTAGGCCCAAACTCAGGTTTTGGTGGTTGATGCAGAAATAGCTATGGAGAGTCATATGGAACGGTTGGCAGCTACACCAAGGACAGTATGGGTTACGAACAGCTAAGCCTTACCTTAGATGGGGGGAAAGCTCCCAACTGAGCTGAAGGGGCCCCAGGTTGGAATCATCTGAGTTTTGGGATATCTAGAACTCACTCTTGTGTAACTTCTCCAAAGCCTTCTGGAGTAGATTCCCAGCAAGTTCAGGCCCTATTCCTCAAGGCAAATGGGGCTGCAGATAACTGTAAAATTAGAGAGAGACCCACGACAATAATTTCATGGGCAAGTAGATCCAAGTAGAGTGGCTACTGCTGACCATCTACCCAACATACCCTTCTCCACCACAGGTTTTTCCTAGCAGGTCTGACTGCACTGGTAGTGGAAGTAGGGGTATAAATGGTACTCTGGGGGAGAAGCTGGTTCGCAGAAGAGATGGAGCTATGCTGTTGGGTTGGGGTTTCCTTAGAACTGGTGTGAATGGAGTGAGGTATTAACAAAGGCAGCCTGAAATTATATTGCTAGGATAGAGTCAGGACTGATGCTCGAGAGATCACAATTTGGAAAATTTTTTTAAAAAGCATTGGAGAAAGAAGGTGAGGTAAATTTGGAAGCAGGAGGATAAACAACAAAGAATTTAGCCTGGAAAGTTGAAGGTGGGACAAGGTGGGGTGTGAGAACTGTGTGAAGCTGAGTCATTCCAGACTAAGGCTGAGCAGGGATTATTAGTTTCAGTGTCCCACTTAGGGGCTTCTCTGAGATTGGAACAATGCCTAGCTGTACAGCAAGTTTCAGGGGATGACCATAGCAGTGTGGTAGGCAATGGTGTTGTAGGGAGAAGCCTGAAAGGACTCTGAAAACCTCAATGAACACCAAAATCAAATCCCAACCACAACTACTGAATGACTGCTGTAACAACAGATGGGAGGAGGCAGTGGTGACTGACCAGTTTCCAAGCACCCTGTTTGGGGTGCTATTCTTAAGATAGGTCCAGAAGCCAATGGGAGACAGGTATTTCTCCTCACAGCTCTCTAACAGCTCTAGGCATGTCATATGACCTGAGCACAGCCAATCAGATTCTTCCACTGATGTCAAGAGATTATTTGTGATGGCTATATCAGAACCCAGAATTTGCTGGCACAGGGGTAAGTGTTCTGAGGTGGCAATGTTAGTGACAGCATGTAGCAGTCTGGTGTTAAGGGAGGCTCTTGGCTCGATCCCATCTCCCTTGTTTAATGATTAGATCCCAATCTTCTAGGTGATTCTGTGAGCTATATTCTTCCCACATGAGGAAGTTATCTAGAATTGTTTCTGGTGTGTGTAATCCAGAACCGTGACTGATATGATGTCTAGTCTGCTTGAAATGAATAAGTTTCAGTCCTGGCCCTCATGGAGCTTGCCGTCCAGCTTCTGCTTTGAATAATTTTGGAACAAAGTGTGTGATGAAGAGCTAAATATTGTCTGGATGACGAGATAGACAAGTGACAAGTGATGAGGTGATTAGAAACAGTTCAAGATGAGGTTAAAGAAATAGGAAGTAATTGAATATTTAGTGAATTCTATGAATGCCACCATCTGTAGCAGCTCAGGACAAAGAGGTCAGGATGCTAGTAAGATAAAAAAAGTGATGAGGTGGGATCTCAGCTGGGTCTTGGAAGCTGGGAAGGTTTGAGGGAAGCAGAAGGAATGCACTAGGAGGCTGTCTGCTCCCCCAGAAATACAGGCCACGCTGGTGATCAGGAAGCACTGACACCCTGAATCATCCTTTATGGTTCTCTATTCCTTCCCATAGTGCTCATGTACACAGTATCTCTTAGGCCTCACAATATCATTGTAAGGGAGGTGGGACAGGGCTTTTCATTATTCCTTCTTCCCAGAAGAGGGAGTCAGATTCAAATGAACTAGGTGAATTGCCTAGGGTCACAGAGCCATAAAGCCACAGCACGAGAAGAAGTATTCAATGTATTTCAACAACATCGCAAAGGATGGGCTAAACCCATGCTCTAATTGCATATCCCAAGTATAGGTGTTCACCATTTCCCTCTTTGTCAGCTAGACTTCCAGAAAGTTCTTCCTTGTGTTGAACTGAGATGTGTGTCCTGTCAACCCACCAGCACGACGGAACTGATCTACAGCAGAGTAAGGACGAGAACTCCTATCCTTTGACTCTAAATGTCCTTTCCATTGTCCCTCACTGCAAACTGCTCATGGCCTTGTCCTCTCCCTCTTGCCCCTCCTGCTGCCTAGACTGTGGATAACAGCTGGCTTTTGCCAGGGGGAGGTTAAGTGGAAAAGACCAGAAGTCGGTAGGGCAGGTGTGCAGTGGGAGCAAGGTGGCCAGTATGGCAGCCTGGCCTCTGGTTTTCTCCATTGCCCTGAAAACAATTTGCTTGTCTGGCATGCTAATTTGCTTTATGTCTTCCCTTATTAATCACATTGTTTTGCATAGGTCTGTGAGCTTCAAATGTGTTTGTTATGACTTCAATTATGTGTGACTGACCATGGCCCCAGCAGTCTGGAAACAGGATTTCCTCCCTCCCTTGCACTCCCAGATTCCAGAGCCCTCTTTGGTAGCCCCAGTCTGTTCTTAGCAAGACTGTGGAAGGGAGTGAGGTTCTCACTTTCTTTACTTGCAGGACCTGAGACTTCATCCTATGAACAAATAGGCTCCTTCAGGTAAAGCTCAAAAGGCGGGAGGGAGAAAACCTCTCTCTCTCCTCCAAGATGTATACCTGCCCCTTCCATGAGTGCACAAAGGCAGCATGACAGACATGGAGGGGACAAAATGACCAATCCTGAAAAACATGAGAAAGCAGCCCCCAAGCACACTTTCACTTGTCAGCAAAATGATGAGGGTTTGAGTGGGAAATGGAGTGCATTCCAATTGCAAAGAACTTAATAGGAACCAGCTCAAAATCCTGCTAGCCTGCTCAAGGCCCTGTTACTTTGTAAAAAGCCAGATGTGGTCTATTATTTTTAAGTGTCAACTAGATGGAGGATATGACAGGGAGAAGGATGAGATTCCTCTTCCTGAAAGCCCAGGTGAGGTTCAGCATGCTCTGGGAAAGGTACCCTCTTGGCTCCTTCCCGCCTTTCTGCAAGGTGCCCACCAGGAATGTCCTGGTGCCAAGAGCCAGGTCAAGTCCCAACCTGGGTTTCCTCACTGAGGCAGGTCAGCAGCTGGTTTCCATTAGCCATTATCCCCACCCCCCACCCTTCCTTCACTTCTCAGTGTCTCATTGTGTCTCACTGGTGACAGGCTGTTGGAGATGTCTTGACACAAGCTTGCTGAAGGATTCTCAGTATGCGTTGTCCCTTTGCTTGGTGTGCTAGTTTTCTTGGGCCCTCTGGGGTCTTTCCATAGCGAGTCGATCTGTCAGTTTATCTGTCAGTCAGCTTGTCCATCAACTATCATTCTCTATTAGCCAGAAAGACCGTCTGTCAGTCAGACAGCATGACAGTCCTTCTGTTTGTCAACCAGTCTTGGTCAGCTGAGCAATCAGCCAGTCAATCTGTCCATCTCTGTCAATCAGTCAGTGTTTTAGGAGGGGAGATGGGACACAGACCATAGGAAAGACACACACCACACCACATGGCAGAGGGGATGCAGGGCTACCCTTGTTAGCCTAATGTGCTGTGAAGGCATAAATGCTAAGGAGGCAACAGTTGAGAAGTTGTCAGAACAAGTGTAGGGCTAATTTGGGAAGGTTTCCTAGAGGAAAAGCATTTGAAAGTGCTAAAAGAACTTCGACTGGACTGGGATTTTTAGCCCCATCCTTGACTGCAACCAAAGCACCTCAGGGTTTGACCCTGAATGAAGGGATTAGAGACTGAGAATTGAGGGTTCAGTTGTGTTATGGAGAGAATTCTACTCCTAGCTGGTTTTTTTTTTTAGTGTTCTACTTTTTTTTTAATATTTATTTATTTTATTTTATTTTATTTTTTATAAACATATAATATATTTTCCCCCCAGGGGTACAGGTCTGTGAATCGCCAGGTTTACACACTTCACCGACCTAGCTGTTTCTGATGAGCCGTGGGACCTCAAACAAGTTCTCTGAGCCACAGCTCCCCATTTGCACCACTGAGGAACAAGTAGGGGACAGCAGTAGACCCAATAAGCCCTAAAGGTCCTTCCAGTTCTGATGTGCCCTGGGGTTCTTTCTCAGTTTTGTGTCTGGGAGAAGGAAGGACGGTAGTCCTGAGGCTTAACTTGGGCTCTCAGCCAGGGCTTCAATTCAGATCAGGTTTCTGGACATAGGTCCTCCAAATGGAGGATACCAATCCTAACAGAAAATTGGACAGACATACAGGCACGCAGATGCATGTGCACAGATGTCTAGCTGGGCCACCCCTCAGCTAAACAATAAACTGCAGTGATTAATCTTTTCTGAGGGTGGATTTTTTGGAGGCCATTGTTCCTGGGTTGGGGTGTTATGGAATGGGTGACCCATTTCTGGGACTGATAGAGGGACAGGAAAGACTGGAGGAAGTGGATTTGTCAAGAAGTTTGTGAGGGATGAGGAAAGAAGCCTGTCAGGGAGAAAGAGAGAAGTGTCAGGACTCAAGACCTTGCCCCTCCTTCCCACACCATCTTTTCTCTTCACCTCTGTATCCCCTCCCCAGGCTGTTGACTGGGAGACATATCCAGTCTTAAAGGTCTCTCAAGCACTGACATCGAGGTCATAGGAAGGCCAGTCTGGAAGAGTCCTTAGAAGCTGTCCACCAAGGATACTAATGCCCAGAGAGGGGACAAGAGTTTCCCCCTTAATATACAGTGTAAAAATAACAGTAATAGATACATGGACAAAATGCTGTGGGTGCACAGAGGAGGAATCAGATATCTGGAAGGGCTTTACAGGGGTGCTGACAGTTGGTTTCAATCTTGAAGAATGAGTAGGAGAACAGCAGGTGTACAGGGAAAGGGATTCCAAGCAGAGAGAACCACAATGTACACAGGCACAGAACAGCAAATGTAAATGAGAGGAAATGGTAAATGTAGTCTAAAAGACCTAGAGCAAAATGGGCAGAACAAAGGTAAAATAATGAATTGAAACTAGATTTTGAAGGACCTTAAAGACCAGGTTGGGAATTTGAGCTTTATCTTGGAAGTATTTGAGACCTGTCAGTTTTTAAGCAGGAAGATTCTCAGATTATTACTCTTTTTTGAAGATCTTATTTATTAGATAGAGGGACAGAGTAGGAGGAGGGGCAGAGGGAGAAGGAAAGAGAGAATCTCAGGCAGACTCTGCACTGAGTGAGGAGCCTAACACTGGGCTCGATCCCACAACCCTGAGATCACGACCTGAGTCAAAATCAAGAATTAGATGCCCAACTGACTAAACCATCCAGAAGCCCCATCAGGTTACTTTTAATAATAATGCAGAATATATTAGATTTCATTAATGGAATCATTCTTGTCTGCAGGCTCAGGCGTCAGATAGCCTGGTTCAAATCCTGGCTCCTTATTAGTTGTGTGACCTTGGGCATGTGATGCAATTTTCAATGGCTCAGTTTCATCATTTGTGAAAACAGAGGCAATAATGGCACTTTTTTCATAGGGTTTTACTGAGGTAAAGCATGTAAAGTGCTTAAAACAGAGCCTGGGTCATAGTAAGCACTCAATAGATGTCAGCTAAAAGTAATGATGGTGATATCGTCCTTTCATGAAAGAGGATTTTTGAGGCTAAGAGAGGTGAAGTCACTTGCCTAGGACCACACAGCCACTTTGTGTCAGAGCTGGATTTCAAACCAAAGTCTAGGCTAAGGATTTGTGCCTTAAAAAATATCTCAGTAGGCCCCAGGAACGACTGCTTAAAGTGAGGAAGACTGGAGCCCACGCTACCACTTGGGAGGCTGTTGCAACTGCCTGGGGATGAAGATGCCGGTTGGAACCCTGGAGAGCCACTTTGCCCAACCAGGCTGTCATTTGGGAGCCTCTGAGGAGCTGGCCTGGCCCAGGGAAGAGCTGTTCTTTCCATCAGTGGGGCTGGGGAGGTTAATGGCATTCCCAGGAAGGGCCAGGGATTAGGAGGAGCCTGCACTGCAGAGCCAAATTCTTTCACCTCTAGTGAGTTTTCCAGAATTTCCCCCTCTGCCCCCCAGTGTCTGGCCCCAAGAAAAAAGAGGGGGGGATGGGCTAAGACACTCTCCCTCCCCAGACCCACAGACCTGGCTGGAGGAGAGTGTGGCCCCCCACTGGGCTGGCCCTAGTCCCGGCTGTGGCTGTTCCGGCACAGGCTGTGGGAAAGGAGGAAGGCCCCAGCATGTTCTCTGGGGTGCAGCAGGGGAGGACAAAGAGGAGGGGGGCGGGACCCTTCAGAGGCTGGACAATTAGAGAGAAGGCACATTCCAGGGGAATCCACATCTGGGATGAGCCTGAGCCAGGGCCAGCCTTGTAATCCATTGCAGATGTGACGGCCAGCAACAGATGTGGGCAGGACCTCCCTCATGGGCGGCTGGCGGGTGGGGGGTTGGGTCTTGCGGGGCAGGGAGATGAGGAACAGCTTCCAGACACCACTAGGCAGCTCCTCTTGAGAGGTTGCTACCTGGCTGCAATTCCATGCATGGTCCTTTGCCAATGGCAGTAGCCAGGCTGAGAGGCCACAGCCAACCCAGGAAGCCTGGTTTCAATGAAGTGTTTCTGGGAGCATAGCTTGGGCCAGGAGGCCACCAGCCCCCTGGATGGGCTTTTTGCTCCCCAAGAAAGCCTTATTTTCAGATGCCATTTGCTGGGCAGCAGTGGTTTCTATGGCCTCAAACCTGATAGGGCGGGACTTTGGGACTCTGGGTCTGACTTGGACCAGCTCCAGCCTGTTTATCCTCCAGGGACTCTGGGTCTAGCATTGCCAGGAGGAAGTCTAAAGGACGTGCCAGTGCCAGGAACTGATTTTCCTGGACCCAAGTGGACAGGGCTAGCTAGATAATGTCTAGTCCTCTGTGCCAGCCATGTGACCTGACAGTTGGCACTAGAACAGTGCCCTATAGGAAGAAAGGAGGAACACAGCAAGGGCTCCCTTGCTGGTTGGTTTTGTGAAGACCAGTCAGAGGCCTGGTGGGTGGAGATGAGGGGCGTCTGGGGAGTATGAGGCAGGATATCCCCGGTCTCTGTGTGGGGATGTGTGATTGTTCCATCACCCAGCGTGTTTGTCAGGGCACCTGCAATCAGAGAATCATCATCTTAGAATGGCGGAATGGGGGACTTCCTCTGGTCCATCCCAATCCCTTTGTGTCACAGAAGAGAGAATGGAGGCTCAGAGAAGTACAAGTTTGCCCCAGGTTAGAGAGCCAGGGGCAGAGCTGACCCAATAAGGCAGGGCTCTTGATTCCCAGCTGAGGACTGTTTCCCACAGCCCCAGGCTACTTGGTAGAATGAATGGATGAGTAAGTAAGGGAGTGGATGAGTGAACGAAAGGCTTGGCTGCTAAGATGGAGCTGTGGCCTGGCCAAAGTTTTGTAGACACAGAGGGCACATCCACTTCCAGCTTCTCAGCAACATATTGCTTGCTTGAAATAAGAATCCATCTTGCCCGCTTTCCTTCAACAATGTCTGTCTCTCACAGGCTCCAAAGAAGGGGAAGGATTCACCCCAGGTCACCCACCATGCCTAGGGCAAGGGCAGGATGGAAAGCCAGGTGTTCTTGAGCCCCCACTCCTCACCTCCTTCTGCCAGAGCTGAAGACAACTTCCATCCATTTCACAGGCAAGGAAACCGGAGACAGGCCCAGAGGGGGCGCAAGACGGATTACAGGATGAGCTTTAAATCAGGCCTGGCAGGACACTGTGTGTAATGGATTCCTGTTGGCCGGAGCCGCATTTGTGGCCCCTGTGGGTTTAGGCAGCCCCCAGAGCTATGTCACTCCAGACTAACGACAGGTGGCAGCAGAGGACCATGGTAGGCAGCCTAGGCCTTGTCTAGTAGGCTTGCCCAGCCCCCTTCCTCAGGCCCAAAGTTGGCTAACTTGGTACCCGGGGTGCATGTGGGGCCCTATGGCAGAGAGCCCAGGCTGAGGTGCCTGAGGCACCCAGAGGTAGGATACATGTGTCTTTACTGAAAATCAGCGTCCTCACCAAAGATAAAAGGCAGGACAGGACATCTGAGAGGGAAGAAGTGGTGGTGGACAGAGTCTAAGAGGGAGAGGGAACTGCAGAGAAAGAGAGACAAAGAGACAGAGAGGGAGAGATGGAGAGACAGAGAAATGGGCTGACAGTTCACAAAAAGAAAATAGAGATTCCATGGCCTATATCCACATACATATGTTGAAATCATGGAAGTGTCCTGCTGGAAGGACACTTAGAGGCCACTTAGTCCAAATGTTCCACCTTACACATGAGTATACTGAGACTCAGAGAAGATGTGATTTACTTGAGATCCCACAAACAAATTTCCAGTAAGCAGGCCACAGCCTGATTCCTTTCCTGATTCCTGGACTTCAGTTCTTTTGTCCAAAATCCACCTTGGACAGTATACTTAACTGCCCAAAGATCTACCCAGTATTTGCCACTGAGTAGGGGAGACAGAAATGGAGACAGATACCTCTGACAGAGGCATAGAGAGTCAGTGCAAGAGGAGAAAGAGAGTCAGTGCAAGAGGAGAAAGAGAAGGGTGCAGGAAGAAGCAGAGAAAGACCTCAAACACAGGTGGGGTAAGGCTGTTCTGGTATCAACAAGCCTATTTCCCAACTGGCCTGCATTCTAGGGTTCCACCTGAAGTCAGGTAGCCAGTCAACTGTGAAGGACACTCAATCTTCCATATTAGACATTCTGTCCCCCTCAGCCCAAGCCTAGTCCATTCTAGAACAGGGACCAGTTATATGAAAAAGGGGCCCAGGTGGGGCACTTGGGTGGCTCAGTCAGTTGGGCCTCTGACTGTCAATTTTGGCTCAGCTCATGATCTCAGGGTTGTGAGATAAACTCCTGAGTTGGACTCTGTACTCAGTGGGGAGTCTTCCTGGGATTCTCTTCCTCTCTCTCTCTGCCCCCCTCAAATAAATATAATAAATCTTTAAAAAAAAATAAAAGAAAAAGGGGTCCAGGTTGGATCCTAGAGCTGGAAAGGAGACCTTGGTTTTCTTCTACCTCTGTTGCCAGATCACCTTGAGTTCACTGTTTGATTTTACCACATAACATGGACACATTGTTTCCTGACCAGAGCCTAATCTCTGCCATCTCAGGTCTGCTGGTCCAAGATAGGACATCCGTGCTATGTCATCATCAACTCTAGTGACCATATTTTTCAAACTAAAAATCAGACCAGATTATCTAATGCATCATCCAATCACAGAACAGAATATTTTAAATTAAGCTTGTCGCTGGAAATCCGAGCCATCTGGTTACTGTCCTGTTACTCCACCCATTGGTTTCCCCTTCACACACAGGCCTGGAGATGCCCCCAGCTGTTAGCCAGGCCCTGGGGCTGAGAAATGAGAAAGGGGAAAGAAAGCTAATGTATACTGAGCTCTTGCCATGTGTCAGGCATTTTCTGTCCATTATCTCATTTACTCCCCATGACAACTGTATGAGTAGGTACTCTTTTAATCTTCATTTCACAGATGAGGAAACAAGTTCAGACAGCTGGACTCACTAATGCAAGGTTACACAAGTATACCCAGCTAGGTAGAGAGCAGGCTCCAGACCCCAATGTAAGCGGCTGAAATTCCCAGCAGAGAAAGCCCTTGAAAGGAAAGAAAGGAAGCGTGGAACAGAAATGACACCCTGAAAGCTAGTGGGAACTTGGATGTATTAACAGAGGTAAAGAGACCAAAATGAAGTAGGTTACAGACTTACCCTTCTCTGCCCCCTGGAATATGTGTCCAGTTCTGGGCTAAGGGAACCCTGGTGCCTATCTACAGGGCAGTGAGGAGGTTGGGGAACAGGTTAGAACCCATGTCCACAAGTAAGAGTTGGAGGCACTGGGGCTCTTAGGCCTGGAGGAGTGACTTGATAGACTTGAGACCACACATGGGGTATATATGTTTTATGTGCCTCCAAGATAAGAGGTGGTAGTTATGGATAGACAGATGTGAATGCAGTGCAAGGAAGAACTTTCTCAGAATCCAAATGATCTTGTCATAAAACTGGCTGTACTGAGAGAGGGTGAGCTTTCCGTGACTGGTGCTGTGCAAACATGGTCCAGCTGAATACTTAGTTGAAATGTTGCAGAGAAGGCTTAAGGTCTAGAGCAGAGGTTAGCCTGGATGCCCCCTATGTTCACCGCAGTCCTGAAACTCCATGAATCTGTGATTCTGTGAGGGTTGGAATTGTCAAAGGCCACCCCCACGGAGATTCCATAACTTCCCTCTACTACTTTTTTTCAGTGCTTCATATCTTTTAAAACCAGAAAATAATTTCTTAGGTCCCACCTAAATTCCTCTTACTGGAGTCATTCTTAGTTCTGCATAGGACTGGCTGCTGAGAAGGGAAGGGTGGAGAAAGCAGCAAAGCAAGGCCACCAGAGACCTAGAGGAGAATCATTCTCAAATAGCAAATGTTAAGCAGACAGATGGCCAATGATGAAAGTGGAGGGAGCATTCAGAAAACATTACAGTTGAGATGGAAATTTCCTTAGTGATACTACGTTTTCTGATTGATTTTGTGATTTAAATTGCTAACACTTGAAAAGTGATGGGAGTGATAAGTTGCTCACATCTTCATTATTTGGAATATGACATTAATCAACCACTCGATAATTCTGAACATTCTCCTGCTGGTCAGGAAATCCTTTCTTAGGGCTAATCTAGATGTCAATTACAGCACCACCAGACCATTGTTAAACATTAAATGTGCATAATGATCTATTAAGTAAGAGGTACAGATTGTCAGGTGCCTGGAAGGTGTATAAGACTGATGTTGGTCCTGGTATGTCCTGACAAGACCACTGGGATGTCCTGGACTCAGAAAGTTTTGACTGAAACAGATGGATGGCCCATTTCTGCTGAATCAAATGTTATTTCTTTCCATTTTCTTGGATCTTTATTGCTTAGGTCAACACCAATTTATCAGGGATGTGTGCAGCACCCAGAGGATGCTGGCCTGAGGAGCTATCATCCCTGTCCTGGAGGCTCTGGCTAGCTCTTAACATTTCTCTCCTCCATCACCTTAGAAATATACTTCCTCCATCCTTGTGACCAGCTATTCTCAGGAAAGTGCCCTGACTTTGACATTTTTGCCTGGATTAGTTTATCCAACTGTGAGAAGCCTATGAAAGGCTGAGAAGTAGTGTAAAGAAAGCCTGCCCTTCTTCCTGCAGGCTTACTATGTGATTAAGGTCAAGTTCTATTTTAGGGCTGGACCTATGGGTTACTGTAAGAGATACTCCTGTTTTGGAGGAAGACATGGGAGCTTGCTCTAGTGAGTGTTTATACAAATTCTAGCTGTGGGAGAGTGTCTTAGGTCAGGCTCCTGAGAAGTGGAGCCTGAAACAGGGATCAGGACATGTGATTAATTGAACCCATGCCCTTCTAGAAAAGTCCAAAAGTGAGGCAGGAAATCAGGATAAGGAAGAGGTAGCCCAGAAAGGATTTGGTCTTTAGTAAAAGTCTAGACTTGACCTGATCTAGAGTGGATGTGGGAGCTCTGGGGCATGAATCACACAACAGAGTTATACCACCTTCAGGAAAGGTACTGGATTTTTGTATTCCTGGATTAGTCACTTCTTGCCCCACCCCCACAGGAGGCAGGTATAACCTCCCATACAATTCTGGATTAAGTGGTTTCCATTAGCCAAGGGCAAGTCACAGGCCTTGCAATTAGCCACAGCACTCAAAGCAGCTAGAACTGGATGTACCAGCCAGAAAGGGGGATCTGGCCTGGGTCCCAACATCATCTACTACAGCATGGCTGCCATCTTAGGTTTCTAAAAGCCTCTTCTTTCTATGAGACACAAGGGCTTCAGTCACCATGGCTCTGCCAACCAGCTGTGAGCTGCCTGTCTCACTGACCAGAGCTACTAGGGGGTTGTAAATGGGAAGGTTAGGAAGTCGTCGCTTGTGCAAGAATGAGATAAGAGTCCAAGTTCCGGGGCACCTGGGTGGCGCAGTGGGTTAAAGACTCTGCCTTCGGCTCAGGTCATGATCCCAGTATCCTGGGATCGAGTCCTGCATCGGGCTCTCTGCTCAGCGGGGAGCCTGTTTCCCTTCCTTTCTCTCTGCCTGCCTCTCTGCCTACTTGTGATCTCTGTCTGTCAAATAAATAAATAAAATCTTTAAAAAAAAAAAAAGAGTCCAAGTTCCTGGGTCAGGGAAGACACATGGCTGAAGCAGGCAGGGAGCTGGAGGAGCAATACCAGGCAAGAGAGATACTGGAGTTATGTCAGATCATCAGGAGTGTAGTGTTATCACTTCTAGTGGCAGGATCGGTGGTGATGGTGGTGGGGGTGTCCACCAAGCTCATCAGCTTTTACATTATGATTAAGCTAGAGCTAATCCAGATGGATTATTTCACATTGCATATAGTTTTATAAATTATAGGATTTCCTTTTCCTTCTCCTTGTTCATTTTCCTTGTGAAAATGTTGATCAGTATCAGTGTGTTCAAGGGAACCAAGGGGATAGCTTAGCACTCATCCTGGAGCTGGTATGTGGCCTGGGAATGATAGCTGCTAACACCTATTGAGCACTTAATATGTACTAAGCACCTCCCAAGCACTTACTTTCAGACATTATTAGCTCACTGAGTTCTCTTAGTAGGACTTAGAGTTGTACTGTATATGGGAGAGGGTGGTAAGAAAAGGAGGTGTCAAAGATAACTCCTGGTTTCTGCATGAATGGCGGTGCCATTCTCTAAGATGAACAATAGAGAACACTTCTCTGGCCTCAGTCTTGTCTTCTTTATACTGGAAAATTCTAGTTTCTCTAAATGCTTCCTTGAGGACCTGTTTTGAAAATTCTGGAATTTCTTAGAGAGGTACTAGATCCTGACTGGGAAATTTATAGATCACACAAGACTTTCACATTTCTTTATTTCTTTAGTCCTTCTTTACTGGCATGACTAGTGTGTCAAAACAACCAGCTTGCACTCAACCCATCTGATATCTCAGATAGACATCAACCTGTATATTGTTGTGGAACCAAGGCTCTCCTTCTTTACCCCAACTCCAGCAAAATCCTAATCATGAAGATATGTAGGAAGATGTACAATTGTTACCTTGCCCCTTCCCTAAAAAAGAGTCACAAGAAAACCCCATTTTGACCGTAAATAAATAGGCAAGCACTTTTTAAAATTTCAAACACTAAAAAGTAATTATGTATTGAGTCCTAAGCTAACTCATTTACACGGATTATTTTATTTAATTCTAAAATCTGTATGAAATACGTACTTGTATCCATCAGGATGCTTTTAGCTGAAAGTAAAAGAAACCATGATACAAACTGGCTTAAACAATTAGGAAATTTGTCCTCAAATAACAGGATGTCTAGAGGTAGAGCAGCAGACCTAAAGCACGGCAAAATCAATGACTCAACAATGTCCTTGGAGAATTCAGGTATTTTCATCTTCTGGTTCTGTCATCCTCAGGAAAACATGCTTAAGGTAGTTCCAAACATCACTTCCAGGTATAGCATCCCTTGAAGGAAAGGAAAAACTTCCTTTGTCTCCTTAGGAGGAAGGAAATCTCTCCAAGAATTCCCCAAATAGACTTCCCTTCATGTTCCCTTGGCCGGGATTGAGCCACATGTTCATTTCTGAACCAGTTATTAGCAAGGAGAATGGAAAATACATAATTGGATTAGTATACTTATTTAAGATGGAAGGAAGAACACTAAAATACTACGATGTTCCCATTGTACAGAAGAAGAGACTAAAGCTCACTGAGATGAAGTAACAAAATAACTTGACCAAAATAACATACCCAGTAAGGGACAGAGCTGAGTTATAAATATAGTACTTCCCTATTTGCTGTACTTATTAATTATTAAATACTTGTTAATTGCTAAGAGCTTACTGAGGTTATACAAGGAATCCTTATTATCCAAGTATTCATTTTCCAAGTCCCTGCAGTCAGAAGGTTGGGTAGCAAAGCAAGAGACCATTAAGATATTCACTAGTGAACTGGTAAATCATTAAATTACTCTGGCATCCCTCCTAGATTAACAGTAGCACTAGATCAGTCTTTTCTTGTTGTTGGGTATTATAAGCATCAGAGAGTAAAGAACAAATTCAATGCCAATCAGTTTCCAAAGTGAAACTACAAATATGAGAAAAGATTCAGGAGTTCGTGAAGTCAGCAAAAAAGTAATACTGGAAAACTGCTGGAATCTCAGAAAAGCCATGGACACATGAAAGCCTGGCAGAATTAAATCAGTTAACAGTTAAAGAAGAGCAAGTCATCAAAGATGAGAACAAGATAAAGCCTTCAAAGGATAATGATTTGACTCACAAATTCTTAGCAGATATCCTTGGGAAAGCCTAAGTCCTTGGATTATTTTGTTATAAAGTGATCTTTATGATCATACTGTGTAAAGCTAAATAAAAATGTTATGCCATACTGTCATTCAGTTTTGTCAGAAAAATCATATTATAAAGCAACTAATGCTTGAGTGATTCTTTGCTTGACCTAAGAAATAGAACAGAGCTGCGATTGCAGCCTAAATTTATGAAATGTGAGATAAACTACTTTTCATAATTTTTTATTTTGTTTTCTGCGACAAATTCAAATAAACTTTTTCAAAAAGTTTTTATCTAAATTCCAGTTAGTTAACATAGAGTGTAATGTTAGTTTCAGGTGTACAATATCATGATTCAACACTTCCATACAATACCCAGTGCTCACCATGACTAGTGTAGTCCTAAATCCCCATCACTTTTAAAAAATGTTTTACTATGACAGTTTAAACAGATTTGCTTTAAGCAAAATTCCACCCCCCACCCTGTATCAATTATCTGCAGATAAAGAAGATCTCCTATAGAATGTTAAGATCACCCTAAGAGCAAATCAGTCTCACTCAGCCACTCACTAGTTTTTTCTGCTTTGGCCAAGTTTCTCAGCTTCTCTAAGCCCTCGTTTCTCATCTGCAAAATGAGGAAGCTTCATAAGGTTATTGTAAAGATTAAATTACAGTACTCATATAAAGCACTTACCTTAGTCCTTCACATATAGTGCTCACTCCAGGAGAGTTAGCTGTTGTGATGTTCAAGTGGTTGTGTGGAATGACAGCAAAAACATGGGCTTCAGAGCCTGTCAGATCCCGAGTTCTAATTCTCACACAGTCGTTTCTTTATTATGTGACCTGAGACAAGCCACTTCCCCTATCTGGGCCTCAGTGATCTTACCTAGAAGTTAGAATGGGTAGGGTTGCCATGACAATTAAATAAGATAACTGATGCCCAGTAGTCACTGTCACTTGAGAAGTGAAAGTTTTTATTTATTTGTGTTGAAGGTTGTATTCAGTGTTGTGTACAGTTGTATATGTGTCTGTCGGGGAGACATGTATAATAAATATGAGGGGTTCCTGTCCTTATATTTCATGAAGAAAGCCATTAATGTGCAATGTGCCAGCTACATAACCTCTCTGGGCCTCAGTTTTTCTTTCTGTAGTATTAAGTCTTTAAACTAATTGATCTCTAATGTTCTCAAACTCTGAGAATCTATATAAGCATGTAGATTCCTGAAACAAGTATAAAGAAAGCCAAGGCAACTTGGTTCCAAGCATGACATACTGGAGTTCATAAAGAGGTCCTTTGGGAACTCATAGGAGGGAAGGGAATGTCGCCCAATGGAACAAATACTGGCTTTGGGGCCAGAAAGACCTGGATTTAAATCCCAGTTCTTCCACTTGCTAGCTGGATCTCCTTGAACCATGAACGTCTCCTTTCTGAGCCCCAGTCTCCTCCTCTGTAAAATGGGACTTAAATGACCTACTTATAAGGATATGATGAGAAATAATCAAGCCCCACAATTGAAAGTGTCTCATGTGCAGTAGGTGCTTTGCTTCTTGCTTAAGGAGACTTCCTGGAGACTTGGGAACTTGATCCAGGAGTTTTTGGTGGGAATAAATCTGCTGGAGAACTGGGTACAGTTGGGCAGAATAGCAGAGAATGGCCTTTTGGCAGATGCCTTTATTGGGAGGGCAAAATGCCAGGCTCTGACAGGGCAAGCCCATTACCCTGAGGTCCATGAAGAAGCCATCCCCTTGCTAACCTCTGCCTGGGATTCTCATCAAGGCCTAGAGGGGAAAAAAAAGAAACCAAAATGAAATATATATTTATAACAATAATAATAATTATTCTTTCACCAATTTTCTCTTCCTCCGATGGAGTCTGGCAAGGACTACAGAGCAGGAAAACTGCTAAAGTTGAGAGTAATGGTGCCCCCAGGACAAATAAAGAGGGAACTTCAAACCAGCAGATGCTGCTGAAAACCCCAACACAGGAAATATCTGCAGAATGAATTGAGAATTTATGGGGGTTTGGGTTTTCAGGATTTATAAGTAAGTTCCATGAGCAGAGGAGGGAAATGAAGGAGAGAGAGCAGGACAGGGCAAGAGGAGTGGGCTGGGGGCAAAGGCCGGCAGCTACCCCACCTCCCACCAGGCAGATCTGATATCAGAGGGGTGCTCCAGGGACAACAGCGGCCTGGGCAGTTTGAGCTGAGCTGGACAGATACTAGTGTGTCCCATTGCCCTGGTGTCACCCTCATGGTGGGCTGGCGGCTGGGTGGAGGTGGACATGTGGGCCTATGGGCAAATATGCATAGGCAGGAAAGGCCATCTGATAATGATGGTAATAATCAGTAAGCTGACTGTCAGCAGGGCCTTCCTGGGGTTCAGGCTTAGAGACTACCCTAGGTCTTTCCCAAACTTAGGCACATCAGAGTCAGGTAAGAAAAGGCATGTCCAGAGTATGAAAGTAGGTCAGGCCAAGGGCTCTGGAAGGAATGAGTGAGGATGGCATTCCTGCAGACTATTGGGAGCCTCCATGTGCTGAACCCACACATCTTTAGCAGCCCAATCCCCCTGGGAGCCTCAATTTTCCTGCCTGTAAAATGGTGGGGTTGGGGTTTAGACTATAGTACACAATGGGGATGTTATTGAAGTGTTCGTAGTGGGGAGGTGTGGGAGCAGGGAAGTAGGGCACTAGGCTGCCAGAGATGGGGCAGAGGGAGAGTAGAGAGGGGCCTTTGCCCAAGCAAAGGTACACCCTGGAGGTGCTGACAATTTCCAGAGCCCCGGGGGCTCTGGAATACCTTTTCCCACTAATCTCAGGTGTGGCACTAAGTTCAGACTGCATTCAGGCCACCCTGGGTGCAAGCCCTTTAAATATACCAAAGGACCCTAAAAGTTTTCCATTTCTGGTCTCTGCCCAAAGGGGGATTCGGGAGGAAAGCCATTCGGCTGCATTTAGAGGTTAGCGATACTTGGAAAGTGTATGTTCAGCCAGCTTCTGGAAACGGAGCAGCCACTTGCCTCTTTACTAGAACAAAATCCCAGCCACAGGCAAAATGAAAAGGTGCTCAGTGGAGAGTGAGAGGGGAGTAGGGTGAGGACTGGTGGGAGGCAAGACTTCCCCAGGTCTCCCTGGAGGGATACCATGAAATGAGCCTTACCATGGTCATTCAGGGTTGCTGAATAAGAAGGAAATTCCTCAGTTAGCCCACTTCTTCTTAGGGGGCCAGAAACACAGGTCTGCCTTGGGAGGGACTGAGCACCCTGTTTTTGAGTATTTAAGCCACATCCCAACAATGACTGTCATTGAGAACACTATTGAAAGCATGTCTTCATTAAATTGGGGTTGGTAGGACAGCTAGTGTACATTTAAGATGTCTCTCATCCCAGTAGTCCTATGATTGCTGAATTCAACTGTTGTGTGACTTTGGATGACTTGTTCCCATTTCCAAGCATCTGTCTCCCCATCTGTAAAATGAAATCGGGTGGATTCTGTTGTCTAAGGGCCCTTCTGGTTATGACATTCCCCTACCATGACTTTTTAGTCTTTGGAGGGCTGGAGGGGAAAGGTTCACAGAGCAGAGACTCTTGCCCCCTTTCTTGCCAAGCCCTGACTCCAACCTGCCTCTATGAGTTTCCCTGTGGCCATCTCATTCTTTCTTCATAAAAGTGTGGAGCAGTAAATGCCCCAGTTCAAGGCCAGGCTGTTGTCAGTGTCAGCCAAGAGAAGAGAGAGGAAATGAACAGGCACTAGCAGGTTCCTTTTGGAAAGAGAATCACCCTGAGGGGCCTGGAAGCTTATAGTCCTTGACCAGCCTGAGCTGCTGCCTCACCATTCCAGAGATTACTGTAGCTTTATAGTAAACTTTGCAATTAGAAAGTGTGAGTCTTCTAACTTTACTTTTATTTCCAAGATTGTTTGGCTCTATGGGTCCCTTGTAATGCCATATAAGTTTCTTGAGGATTGGTCTTTCCATTTTAGCAGAAAGTCATTGAAATTTGATATAGTGCACTGAATCTGAAGATTGCTTTGGGTAGTATCAAGATCTTAACAATATTAAGTCTTCTAATTCATGGACACAAGATGGTTTCTCATTTATTTAGGTCTTCTTTAATTTCTTTCAACAATATAGTATAATTTTTATTATACTAGTCTTTCACCTCTTTGGTTAAGTTTATTCTTAAGTATTTTATTCTTTTGAATACTGTTGTAAATGGAGCTGTTTTCTTAATTTCCTTTTCAGATTGTTCATTTTGGGTATATAGAAATACAACTGATTTTTAAAAATTGAAATTATACCCTGGAATGTTGGTGAATTTTTTACAAGCTCTAGTGGCTTTTTGTGGTCTGTTCTTTGGAATTTTCTATGTAAAGGATTACATCACCTATAAATAGAGACAGTTTTGCTTTTTTTTTTTTTTTTCAAATTTGTGTGCCTTTTATTTCTTTTTCATGCTTAATTGCTCTGGCTAGAACTTCTGGTACAATGTAGAATAGCAGTGGTAGAAGTAGCTATGTTCCTAATCTTAGGAGAAAATCTTTCAGTACATCAACATTGATATACTTGCTATGGGTTTTTCATATATGGCTTTATCATGTTAAGAAAATTTCCTTCTCTTCCTAGCTTTGTGAGTGTTTTTGTCATGAAAGTGTGTTGGAATTTGTCAAATGCTTTTTTCCTTGCACTTTTGTATCAATTGAGATATTCTCTCTTTCTCTCTCTCCCTCCCTCTCTCTGTTTCATTCTGTTAATATGCTATATTACACTGTTTGACTTTCTTACTTTGAATCATCCTTGTGTTTCTCAGATAAATCTCTCTTGGTCATTGTGTATAATCCTTTCTATATTTTGCTGGATTTAGCTTGCTAGTATTTTGTTGAGGATCATATTAGTCTATAATTTTCTCTTCTTGTGATGTCTTTATCTGGCTTTGGTATGAAAGTAATGCTAACTTCATAGAATGACTTGGGAAGTGTTCCTTTCTCTTCAATTTTTTGGAAGAATTTTAGAAGCATTGGTGTTAAATCTTTTTTAAAGTTTTGGTAGAATTCACCAGTGAAACTATGTAGTCCTGTGCTTTTCTTTGTTGAGAGGTTTTTTGTTTGTTTGTTTGATTGCTTATTTTAAACAAATTACTGATTCAATCTCTGAGTAAAGAGGTCTATTGAAATTTTTTATTTTTTTCAATCAGTTTTGGTAATTTGTGTGTTTCTAGGAATTTATATCCATGTCCCCTAGTTTATCTAATCTGTTAGTGTACAGTTGTTCATGGTATTCTCTTTTTAAATATATCATCCCACTGCCTTCTGGTCTCCATGGTTTTTGATAAGAAATTGAGCCATAATCTTATTGAGGATATTTTGTATGCTATAAGTCACTTCTCTCTTGCTGCTTTCAAAATCTTTGTTTAGGCCTTCAACAGTTTGGAACTTGCTGAGATTTTTGGATGTGTAGACTTGAGCATTTCACCAAATTTGGGATGTTTTCAGCCATTATTTCTTCAAATAGTCTTTCCATCCCTTTTTCCTCTTCTCTCTTCTCCTTCTAGGACTCCCATAATGTGTACACTGCTCTGGCTAATGTGTCCCACAGGTGTCTCTTAGGGTCTGTTTACTTTTCTTCATTTTCTTTTTCTTTCTGCTCCTCAGACCAGATAATTTCAATTATCCTGTCTTCAAGTTCAGTAATTCTTTTTTCTGCCTGTTTACATCTGTTGTTGAACCTCACCCCCAGTGAATTTTTAATTTAGCCTTATTACAATTTTGGGTGCTGAATTTCTATTTTTTTATATAATTTTTGTCTTATTGATATTCTCATTTTGTTCCTGTATCATTTTTCTGGTTCCCTTTAGTTCTTTGCGCATAGTTTCCATTAGGCATTTGAGTATATTTAAGACAGTTGATTTAAAGTCTTTGTCTAGTAAGTCTAAGTTTCCTTTTTTTCCTTTGAGTGGGCCATATTTTCCTTATCTTTCTATTGATTTGTTGAAAAGTACACATTTGAATATTATAATGTTGTAACCCTGTAATCAGATTCTCCTCTTCCCCAGGGTTTGCGGTTCTTGATTGTTAAAAGTTTCAGTCCTCCATTTATTTAGTAGTTTTCCAAGCTATTTTTGCAAAGATCATATTTGTTGTCATGTATGGCTATTGAAGTCTCTATTCCTTTGCCTTGTGTTCAACTAGTGTCTTGTCAGAGAATTCCCTGAAAAGCAGGAGCATTTTAATGTGGCTTTTTTTTTTTTCTTGATTCAATGTTTGCTTGGTTGCTATATACCTTTGAGTCTTTTCCAGAGTTCTGGCAAAGTTGGTACTGATGGTTTCTGTGTGCTTTCTGATATTTCCATGGAAGAATGGGTTTGGAGCTGCCAACTCTGCAATTTTGCCAATGTCGCTTGGGTCTTTGCTTCTTGCCCACAGGTACCAGACAGTAGGGGTGGTGTCTCCAGCCTGGATATCCTTGGCCATAGGAAAAGCTGGTACCCTGTTGCTCTGTGCAGGGCAAAACCTCCATGTGTTGTGGCTAGTCTAAAGCAGGGGTGGCTTTTCTAGCAGCAGGGTGAGATGATTTAAAGGATTTGAGTCAGACTCCTAGAGAATCATTGGAATGCAGAGCTGCCTGGAGAAAGGGATGGATGAGATCATGATAATACTTGTAATAATAGTTCCCATTTAGGGAGTGTTGAGCACATGCCAGGTGCTGGCCTAAGTACTTTGCATGTACGCTCTCATTTCTTCCCCCTGGCAGACTATTAGGATTACCATCACTGAGGCCAGGGAGGGTAAGCCATTGCCCAAAGTAATACAGTAGAGCTGGGTTTAAACCCCAGGTCTATTTGACTTTAAGACATCTTAATGGTAATTAAGTGCTTCCTTTTTGAATCTCATGGGATTTGCACTTCGAACTCATAGACCTTGGCCACCTGTCCTATGGCCTTTCAGTAGAGGAAAGGGACATCTGTGGCTCACACTTAATTCAGTTGCTATAATTTTCAGTTCTGGAATTTCTACTTTTATAACTTTATTGATATTCTCATTCATACATCATATTCTTGGTTTCCTTTAATTATTCATCCATTATTTTCTTTAGGTCTTTTAACATATTTGAGAGTTGATTTAAAGTCTATGGCTCACTCCTGCCCTGGGCAGAGTCCAAGAAACTAGCAGCTAAGTGCCATGTTCCTTTATTCCCTTCATCTCTTGCCTCCCAAACCACCATATTCTAAGATCACAAAAATGAAGAAGATTGGAATTATTCAACCTGAAGAGGGAGGAGTAGTTGCTCTCTGCTTCCCTTGAGGACAGATCCAGAAAAATCTGGTGGAAACTGCAATGATCATTTTAATAATTAGTAATTTCTAGTGCCAGGCACTGTGTTCATCATACCTATTATCTCATTTACTCTTCACAACAGCTCACAAGATAGGTGTAATTTTTCCCATCTTAGAGTTGAAACTAAAACTTGAAGGAGTTATATAACTTGCCTAGAGTCACACAGTTTATAAGTAACAGTATTTCATTCATCCATTCAGTCACTGTTGGTTACCTACCAAGTGCTAGGCACTATTCTGGGCATTGAGCAATAGCCAATCATCAAATAAATATGAAATATGATGCCAGGCCATGATAAGTGCTATGGTGAAAACTAAAAGAAGGTTGTAGACTAAGGGGTAGTTGTGAGTAGAGCTGAAGTGGGACCTATTGTAGCTAGGATGGTAAAAACAGACCTCTTGGAGGAGTTGATCTTTGAGTAGAGATCAGAATGAAGGAAGGGAGGGCACCATGTGAAGATCTGGGGGAAGAATATCCTGAGGAGAAGGAATTGCAAGGACAAAGTCCCTGAGAAGGGAATGAGCTTAGTATGTTCAAGTAATAGTAAGGAGACTGTGTGGCTAGGGTACAGTGGGTGACATGGGGAGTGAGGGGGGGTTATGTAGTTAGATGACATAAGGCTTCATCAGCCACAGTGAATACTTGGGGTTTGATGTGATAAGAGGGCGAAGTAGGGTTTTGAACAGAATTACATGATATGAATGACATAACCATTTAAAATATGTGCCTAGCTTCTCTGGAGAATGGAGAGTACATGGTAATAGTGAAGAGGCAGGGAGACTGAGGAGGTGTGCAGCCATCCAGATAGACATATGGGGGCTTTTGATCCATGGTGGTAAGTGCTGCTGCTGTGCAAGGAGTCAGACTGGGAATATATTTGAGAGTTAGAGCTATCAAGATTATTGAATAATTGGACAAGGTGGTAAGAGAAAGAAAGGAGGATCCCCAGGCTATGGCTTGAGCATCTGGGTAAATGGTGGTATTGGACACTGAGATGAGTAGAAGACTGAGGAAGGCAACTTGTGAGTGCAAATTTGGGTGCTACCATGAGTGATTCCATTGGTCTGGGTTCTCCCTGAAATATCTTAACAGTACAGGGATTTATTCCCAGAACAAGGTACTGGGGAAAGACTCTTAAAAAAACCTCTGGCCTGTGTTCTTAAAAGATGGAAAGACAGACATTGTCTTGGCTGGTTGGGGCCTGACCTGTTCTGAGGTGCAGCCAAGCCAGATGGCCCCTTGAAGTCCCTCATGGCTTGAGGATTCTCTTCTGTGATCTATGACCTGGAGGTGGGAGTAAGAATTTTCTCTTTTAACTAACATTTTTCCTTTTCCACAGCCTGATCTCTTTTAGATCCAGTCTAATTTCTTACAGGCCTTGGGCTAATTTGCACAGCTGGGTTTTACATCTCAGTGATTGCCATCTGCACCAATTGCCTTGCTGGCTGCAGGCAGGGTGAGGCTGCAGACCCAGGGCAGGCCACAAGCTTCTGGAACTTCCTTTTCGAAGGCACTCTGGGCTTGAGGATGAACTGGGCCCCCTGAGCCAGAAGCCTCCTCCAGTCTGTTCTGTCTCCCCAGTTTCCAGTCAGGGAAGCCCTGGGCCTCAGCTTCAAGTGGGCTTCATGGACACCAGCATCCTGGGAGGTTGGGAAACAGGTCTGGAGATGCACACATGTGCACATGCACACAAAGAAATAATGAGACAGACGTATAAGAAATACAGCTAAAGACAGAGACAAGGATAGAAAATCAGAGAGACAGAGAGACAGAGAGAAAACTCTCTGGATCAAGACAGTGTGGGAAACAGTGAGAAGCAGCAACAGAGAAAATGAATCAAGGTGAAGAGGGAAACATGCTGAAGCAGACAGAGTAAGATAGAAAAGCCCAAAGAGGCAGGTAGACAACAGAGGGAAAAGAGTGGGAAACTTGTGGAAATGATGTGTTTGGAGGCCTGTGTCTATCCTTAAAACAGTATAAGGGTTTAATAGTCTATGGCTATTAGTATTACCGATATTAAAATGATGAAAGCATTTTGCCATTTTTGTACACCAATAACAGCTGAAAATCAGCAACTTCATATGGTTTAGTCTTAATGTTATTATTTCATTCCCTGGGACCCTAATAGGTGGTGGAGGCATGATCTTGAGGGTAGACATGTCATCATCAGAGCTGAGTTTGAAAGAGATAACTCTCGAAGTCAACATGGATTTGAACAGGTAAGACTGGAGGCCAAGAAGTCAAGGTGGAAAAGGCTGGGCCAAGGGTCCAGGCCAGAGATGCAGAGGGTCTGAAGTCTGGTAGGGACAGGAGGGTTGAAATGGGAGAGAGGGGAGGATTAAAGGCATTTCCAATGAGCATTAATAAAACTCAGTGGCAGATGGGTAGAGACTGTGAAGGGGAATTGACTCAGTCCTTTTTAGTTTTCGGGACCAAACTCGGCCCCATGATCCTGCCAGGAAGTGTCCCTTGGCCCTTGCCCCCTTCCCAGCGTTCTCCCCCATCAGCCTCTGAGCTCTCACACTCAGCAGTGTTAGGACAAAATTTGCTTCAGACTTCTTAGGGGCTCCCTCACTAAGGGAGCATCTGCCTGGCGCAGCAGTTGCAACCCCACGTGAGTTCTGGAGCCTGGGCTCATCCATTGGAATCCACACTCTGTATTCTGTGTGAACTTGGGCAGGCTACTTACTTTCTCTGAGTTTCACAAGTCCTACCTGCTTCAGAAGCTAGTGTGAGCATTAAGTGGAGTAATAAATGAAATGTGGTCAATAAGTGCTAGATATTCTTATTATCATTCGCCATTAGTCATTGTTGATTGTTAGTGTTCTTTATCCTCTTGGGCTGAAGTGCATCAAACACATCCAGTTTTATTTATGTATCCATCCTGCCCTCTTCAAGACTTAACTCACAGTGGGTCATGAAGAGTACTGGACGATTGTCTGGAGCCTTGACTCAAATCCTTTCTATTCATCAAACACTGCAGAAGCAACTCACAGCTTCTCTGCTGCCCCCTTTGTACATATACAGATGACAAAGACCTGGTCCCAGCCTGTGAAACTCCTAATCTAATAATACTAATAAAATAGCATTTATTGAGCTCTGTGTCTGTTTGAGCCAGATCAGGGAAACAGAACCACTGTGAATGATCTGAAATAAGGGTATTTAGTGTGGAGGTTAGAATTTCCATCATCTTGGGAGCAGATGAAGCAACCTATGGAAGGCTGTGACCTCTTCATCTTGTGGGGGAACTGAAGTCATTGCAGGTGAGCAAGGCTGGCAGCCAGGAAGAAAAACTGAACATGAAATGGGAGAGAGAAAGGACAAATCAGAACCCACATCTTATCTCTCACTACCTCCAGTCAAGACTGTAGGTGACCTACAGAAGAAGCTGGGTCTCCTTCACCACAGAGCTGCATGTGCTCCTGGTCCAGGACTCACTGAAGCTCAAGATCTGGGGAGCTGGGAGTGCTGCGGGTCTGACTCTTGCCCCATGCCAGCGAGGTAAGCGAGCAGACTGATATCAACATAGGCCAGCTTCAGCAGCATGTCTTCATCAACCTGCAGAGAGCAAAGGCTGACGCTACATCTCTGCCTTCCAAATCTTGTGTGAATTCGTCTTGTAGCCAACCCTTAACCTGGAGCCATACAAAGAAGGGAACTCTGAGGAAGGGGAGGGGAATTTCTGAATTACATAAAACAGGATTCTGTGTCTCTCTTACCTTATCCTCACCCACAGAGAGAAGAGAGTTTTGCTCTTTGATAACACCTATGAGAGTGGTGTTGTCAGTACCTGGTGTTTGGTAGGGAAGGAGGAATGGGGCAGGGAACAGAAGCCGAGGAACTAATCCCTGCTGAGGATGACTTGGTGAGTGTGGTTCCCAGTTCAGGTGAGACTGAGGTGGTTTGTGTTTCATAATCGAGAAAATCAGTTCAATTCTCTATGTCACTTATGTGCACAGTCCCACAATTCCTGGTTCTTTGAAGGACTTTCTAAGCATCCCTCCTCTGGCCTCCTCAGTTAAGTATGACATGGTTTCCATTAATTTTTCAGTTAAAATCAGGTTCAAATTCATTTTGTTTAGAAAGTTAGAGGAAAGTTTCATGGCACCTCTTAAGATTCCCCCTGGGGTATCACTGAGCTGTCACCAATCCAAGGCCAGAATGGTGGAAAGGAAGGCAGAGAAGCAGCAAGCATGAGGGTGTGGGTGGCAAGGCAGCCAGTTTTGAATTAGCCCTTGTTTGCTTTTATTTAGAGCTCATTGAGACCACACTACAACCATGCCCTCCGCGAGGCCAAAAAAAAAAGGAATGAGGAAAATAATATCCCTTGGGTGAGCAGCCCAGGGATTCGTTTAGAGAAAGAGATGCATCTATGTCTACCTTGCCCCTCTGATTACAAACGATTTGCATTTCAAAACAAACCATCTTTAATTCAGAACAAATGCTGTCCCTCTTAGTAGGGCCAAGCCAGGGCAAATTCTGGAGCAGACACTGTTTCAGCCTGGGGTGGGAGCCTCAGCCCTTAGGAAATCCTAGAAGGAGAGTAAGAGAGGAAGGAAGCACTGAGGCTGTGCCTAGGCAAGGCTGCCTGGCTTTTCAGTCTTGGCCTCAACGCATGTTAGCGGTGTAACTTTGAGCAGATTCCTATACCTCTGGGTCTGTTTCTCCATCTGTAAAATGGGGATAACAGTTGTCTGCCTCAGAGGATAATTGTGCAGACACATGGAAGGCTCTCTAACACATTTTGCTGTTATTGTTGTTGTTGTTAATAACATTATTATTACTGATTGTTAATAACATTATTACTGATTGCACTAAGCACTAAGTTGTTGCATTTAATTCATAGCAGAACACTACAAAGCAGGTGTAATTTGCAGTTAAAGTATCTGAGGCTCAGATAGGCAAGTAGCTGGTCAAGGTCACACAGCAAATGACAAAAAAAAATGACTTGATCCTGTCTGTTTAATTTCTCCTGCGATGTCACAAAAAGTGAGAGCTGCCTTAAGAGAGATCCCAGCAACTGCTGAGTCCAGAAAAAGAGGTTACTGCCAGCTGTGTTGTTTAGGGGAGTCTTAACCAAGGAAATGGCATTTTGAGCTAGGTCTTGAAAATGGTTCAAATTTGAAGACATGAGTATTAGAAGAGGGGCAGTGCAGGCTGTGGGAGCAGCACGGGATGTACATGAAGAACAAGGAATTGTTCTGTTGGGCTGGAGTATGTAGGAGTCTGGAGCATGTTGAAGCCAGATTTGGAAAACTTTGAATTCATTTATTTATGTATTTATTCAGTCACTATTTGTTAAGTGCCTACTGTGTGCTGAGTCTTCTCCTGGATTCTGTGAACACAGCAACAAGCAAAATAGATCAAAACCCTGCTCTTGGGGAGCTGGTGATGCTGGCAGAAAGGAAGAATTCCTCATCGGGCCCCCCCCCGGCACCTTCCCCAGTCTGTAAGTGCTGAAGGCTTGCAGCACACCAAAGTCCAGAGGGAGGACCAAGGCAGGCCCTGGAGGACTGTTGACATGTTGAAAGGTAGAAAGAGTAGGTCTATAAGGAGAAGTTCTGAGAAAACAGACCAAGTGGGGACTTTTAAGGCTCTGGAGGCTGAGCTGTTTGGAGTGAAACAATGACCAATAGGGAAACACAAGAAGTTCTTGAGTAGAATGGCAGCACCAGAGCTGAGCTTTAGGGACAGTACTCAGGAACCATGCACAGAATGGACTTTGAGTGGGAAGGTAGACACTAGGAAGCATGGAGAAAGGCCATCATTCCAAGACTTAAGGATCCCTTGTAGAACTGGTCTAGTGTCAGATTAAAATGCAAGCCTCCACCCAGGGCCAGACGGCTTCCCGGGGGAATTCTACCAAACATTTAAAGAAGAACTAATTCCTATTCTCCTGAGACTGTTCCAAAAAATAGAAATGGAAGGAAAACTTCCAAACTCATTTTATGAGGCCAGCCTCACCTTGATCCCCAAACCAGACAAGGATCCCATCAAAAAAGAGAACTACAGACCAATATCCTTGATGAACACAGATGCAAAAATTCTCACCAAAATACTAGCCAATAGGATTCAACAGTACATTAAAAGGATTATTCACCACGACCAAGTGGGATTTATTCCAGGGCTGCAAGGTTGGTTCAACATCCACAAATCAATCAATGTGATACAACACATTAATAAAAGAAAAAGCAGGAACCATATGATACTCTCCATAGATGCTGAAAAAGCATTTGACAAAGTACAGCATCCCTTCCTGATCAAAACTCTTCAAAGTGTAGGGATAGAGGGCACATACCTCAATATTATCAAAGCCATCTATGAAAAACCCATCACAAATATCATTCTCAATGGAGAAAAACTGAAAGCTTTTCCGCTAAGGTCAGGAACACGGCAGGGATGTCCGTTATCACCACTGCTATTCAACATAGTACTAGAAGTCCTAGCCTCAGCAATCAGACAACAAAAAGAAATTAAAGGCATCCAAATCGGCAAAGAAGAAGTCAAACTATCACTCTTCGCAGATGATATGATACTATATGTGGAAAACCCAAAAGACTCCACTCCAAAACTGCTAGAACTTGTACAGGAATTCAGTAATGTGTCAGGATATAAAATCAATGCACAGAAATCAGTCGCATTTCTCTACACCAACAATAAGACAGAAGAAAGAGAAATTAAGGAGTCCATCCCATTTACAATTGCACCCAAAACTATAAGATACCTAGGAATAAACCTAACCAAAGAGACTAAGAATCTATACACAGAAAACTATAAAGTACTCATGAAAGAAATTGAGGAAGACACAAAGAAATGGAAAAATGTTCCATGCTCCTGGATTGGAAGAATAAATATTGTGAAAATGTCTATGCTACCTAAAGCAATCTACACATTTAATGCAATTCCTATCAAAGTACCATCCATTTTTTTCAAAGAAATGGAACAAATAATCCTAAAATTTATATGGAACCAGAAAAGACCGCGAATAGCCAAAGGAATATTGAAAAAGAAAGCCAGAGTTGGTGGCATCACAATTCCGGACTTCAAGCTCTATTACAAAGCTGTCATCATCAAGACAGCATGGTACTGGCACAAAAACAGACACATAGATCAATGGAACAGAATAGAGAGCCCAGAAATAGACCCTCAACTCTATGGTCAACTAATCTTCGACAAAGCAGGAAAGAATGTCCAATGGAAAAAAGACAGCCTCTTCAATAAATGGTGTTGGGAAAATTGGACAGCCACATGCAGAAAAATGAAATTGGATCATTTCCTTACACCACACACGAAAATAGACTCAAAATGGATGAAGGACCTCAATGTGAGAAAGGAATCCATCAACATCCTTGAGGAGAACACAGGCAGCAACCTCTTCGACCTCAGCCGCAGCAACATCTTCCTAGGAACATCGCCAAAGGCAAGGGAAGCAAGGGCAAAAATGAACTATTGGGATTTTATCAAGATCAAAAGCTTTTGCACAGCAAAGGAAACAGTTAACAAAACCAAAAGACAACTGACAGAATGGGAGAAGATATTTGCAAACGACATATCAGATAAAGGGCTAGTGTCCAGAATCTATAAAGAACTTAGCAAACTCAACACCCAAAGAACAAATAATCCCATCAAGAAATGGGCAGAAGACATGAACAGACATTTCTGCAAAGAAGACATCCAGATGGCCAACAGACACATGAAAAAGTGCTCCATATCACTCGGCATCAGGGAAATACAAATCAAAACCACAATGAGATACCACCTCACACCAGTCAGAATGGCTAAAATTAACAAGTCCAGAAATGACAGATGCTGGCGAGGATGCGGAGAGAGGGGAACCCTCCTACACTGTTGGTGGGAATGCAAGCTGGTGCAACCACTCTGGAAAACAGCATGGAGGTTCCTCAAAATGTTGAAAATAGAACTACCCTATGACCCAGCAATTGCACTGCTGGGTATTTACCCTAAAGATACAAACGTAGTGATCCGAAGGGGCACGTGCACCCGAATGTTTATAGCAGCAATGTCTACAATAGCCAAACTATGGAAAGAACCTAGATGTCCATCAACAGATGAATGGATAAAGAAGATGTGGTATATATATACAATGGAATACTATGCAGCCATCAAAAGAAATGAAATCTTGCCATTTGCGACAACATGGATGGAACTAGAGGGTATCATGCTTAGCGAAATAAGTCAATCAGAGAAAGACAACTATCATATGATCTCCCTGATATGAGGGAGAGGAGATGCAACATGGGGGGTTAATGGGGTAGGAGAAGAGTAAATGAAACAAGTTGGGATTGGGAGGGAGACAAACCATAAGTGACTCTTAATCTCACAAAACAAACTGAGGGTTGCTGGGCAGAGGGGGGTTGGGGGGGGTTATGGACATTGGGTAGGGTATGTGCTATGGTGAGTGCTGTGAAGTTTGTAAACGTGGAGATTCACAGACCTGTACCCCTGGGGGAAAATATATATATATATATATATATATATATGTATGTTTATAAAAAATAAAATTATAAAAAAAAAAAATGCAAGCCTCCAAAAATTATTAAGAATTTCAGGACCATGACATCAGAGCACTAAACAAAGTGCAAGGCCTTTCTGAGCACTGAGCTTTTCTGAAGCACAGGGCTGTGCATGAGTGCCCAGATTACACATCCATGAAGCTGGCCCTGCTCCCAGACTTCTCAGGTGTCACCACTAGGGACAGCTCCACAGAGCCTCAGGGAAACCAAGTCTACCTTCATTTACCCCCTAAACACATCTGACATCCTCCTTCCTTTCACTCTGGATGGCTCTAGCCACCACTTGAAACCAACCAGTTCTCAAAGCAGGTGTTTCCTTCTAGGCCTTCCAAGATATCTCTCTCTCTCTCTCTCTCTCTCTCTCTCTCTATATATATATATATATATATATATATATATATATATCAAAGCTATATATATAAACCAGAAGCACAGAGGAGAAGCACAGAGGAGAACTCCAGTGTTGGGGCACAGACAGTTGGCTCTCTGCCCTGTTTGGTGAACTCACAGGGGTACATTTTAAACCCCTCATTTATTCGATAGTTATTAAGAACCTCCTATATGCCAGCCATTGTTCTAAGTGTTGAGGATACAGCAAAGAACAGAAGACTCTGCCTTATACACTAGTGGTCAGATAAAGGCAACGCAGCAACAAATATACAACTGGTAAGAAGTGATATGGGGAAAGGAAAGGCAGGTAAGATGGGTAAGGACTACTGGATAGGATAAGGTGGTGAAGTTGCTATTTTTTATACCATGCGGTCAGGGACAAGGCTCTTCCAACAGGGTGACATTGGAGCAGAGATTGAAGGACCTGAAGATCTGTTATATCATATGGAAAAGAGTGTTTCTGGTAGAGGGAAAATCAAAGGCATATAGGTGGACCTGTGCTCAGTGGATTTCTGGTTAGTGGGCAAAGGAGAGTGGAATACACAATGAAGAGAGTAGTGGGAGATGAGTCAGAGAGGTGGCCTGGGGCATGGATCCTGTAGGGCCTTTTAAGTAATTTGGCTTTTTTTCTGAGGAGAATGGAGCCATTGGATGGTTTTGATCAGGCAAGTGACAGGATCTGACATCTTAACAGAAATACAATGGCTATTGTGAAGTAAATGGATAGCATGGAGGACAGGAGTGAATGAAGAGAAAGCAGTAAGGAGGCTATCGGATTGTCCCAATGAGAGATGATGATGGTTTGGACTGAGGTAGAGGTGAAAAAAATGGTTTAAAAATGATTAGATTCTGGATCTCTTTGGAAGGCAGAACCAACAGGATCTCTAGCTGAGGAACAGGGACAATCCAGGAGGGTAATTTGGCCTGTGTTAAGGAAAAGATGAAAGCACCACACCTCCAGAGACAGATCCTTTTTAGCCTATCAAGCCTCCAACTACTCCTTCCCCAACACACTGTTTTGTGCCTAGCAGCACTTTCAAGTAGTTGGTGGAGCAGTGCCCTACAGGGGCATAGTGTCTCAAGTCAGCCTGTAAGGCACAATTTCAGATAGTCAGAATTACTTTGAGAATATTTTTAATTACCCACGAAGTTGGAACTAATCATTGTCTCATGTGTTGAGCCCCATTTGACGCTGTTAAGAGTCATGTGGCATTAAAAAAGTATTAAAGATGTCCACTGTACTTGGTATGGTGAGATGGTGGTGAGAGGCTGGAAGCCTATGAGGCAGATAATGAGAGAACAGCAAAGCCACAAAATAAATGACTACATGGTGCTACTCTACCAAGCTAGCTGTCTGAGAGGTGCAGACTCAAGTCACAGCCACTTCGAGAACTCAAGGAGTGTTAGTTCTTTGGACTCCAGCTCATAGACGAAACCCATATAGTTCCTGGAGCCACAGATTCTCATGACAGGGTGGCCAGAGGATGCCAAGGGACCACCTGCATCTACTCTTTGAATCACCACAAAGTGGATATCCAGTCCTTGTTCACCTGCCTTCAGTGATGTAGCATTCACTATCACCCTCCTCCACAATTTTGAACATGGACAGATCTCAAGAAAATTCTTTCTTGAATTGAACTGAAGAACTCTGTTTCCCTGTGGCTTTGCCCTGAGAGTATCTGCCGTCTTAGGCCACACAGACATTGTCTGCTCCCTCTACTCCCACCCATGACAGCCCTTCAGAACACTGAGAACAGAGATCATGTTCCCTTTTTTCCTTTGTTCCATGAAGCACCAGCTCCTTCATTAGCTTCTAATGGGAGCTGGGCTTTAGCCCCTCACCAGTCCTTCTGCACTATCTCATTAATCTCATGCCTTTCATGTTCCACTCTGCAGACCTTCTCAAAGGATCATCCATAAGGACCCAGTGTTCCGACACTGGGTTCTGTGGGGCTTCCACATGAGTCCTCGCGAGCTACCTGGGTTACCAACCTTTCCCTATAAGCAGGGCTCAGAGCTCATCTAAAACCTGCCCTGCCACATGCTGCTGTCCCTGCCTTGCCAAGCAAGAGCCACACTTGGAATCCATGAATTTGGGGCTGGGAGCCCTTTCCCAGCATCTGCTTCCTAGACTGGTTTTCCCAAGTCAATTGATGATGGCTACTTTCCTGAAGCTGCCCCTCTAGCTTCTCCCTTCTCTTCTGACTTGTCCATCTTCATATTTCTCATTCACTCCACTAAATACTCTGTATTTCATCCCCACACAGCTCCTCTCCCTTCCCCACTGGTGGGAGCAAGGTCCAAAGCACTCAGTTCTGGGGGCTCCCCCCTTCTCCCCATGATGTTATAGCAAGCTTGATTGCATCCAGACAGTCTGCCACTGCTGCCTCCCAGCCCATAGACCCTGGAGGAGACCTGGCACCCTCTTGGCTTGGCTTCTGTGCTTGTCCGGACCCTGATTTCCTGCCACACCAATCAGGAGGAAGTGTCACTCCCCCAACCTGAAGAGTGTGTCTCATTTCTCCACTTCCTGCCACCCCAAGGCCATGAAGGATTCTTTCCCATCTGTCATGATCCCCTTAGCAGTAGATCTCCCTTTGCTGAAACCTCCTGACAGTGCAGGAGGTTGGGGTTTGGGGCAAGATTGTGTGTTCATCACAGTAGAGCAGACATGGACTTGAGTTTCCTTGGGACCCTACAGATTCAGGAGCAAGGGGAGCTAGGGATGGCTAGCCCAAGACCTGAGAGCAAGATTGACCTCTACATCTGGCCTATGGGGGCAGGGGTTCAGGGGTCAAGTCTAATTAGCTCTTCTGTCCAACCTGCCCCTCCTGTGGCATCAGAAGCCTCTAAAACCCAGGCAGCATGTGGCAAGCAGCTGGCCAGATGTTCTGTGCAAAATTATGGTTGTGGCTTACAAGCATCAGGCCTGAAAATGAACCTCTGTGTGGCTAGGGATATGGGCTTTAGTGGGTAGAATTCTAGCCCCAGCGATGGCTGCCTTCTTTTCTGTAGGCTGTCTTTAGACCAAAGCTTAAATAAAGGCTCTGAAGGAACTGCTGGGCTTGGGGCCCAGTGACCCCTTTGATTCTTATTCAGTATATCTTCACTGACAGAGCCAGCACCAGACTCTTCTGATCCCTCCCTGGAAGACCAAGCAGGGAGTACAGGGCCCTAGGAAATTGCTTTCCTAGCCCAGGCAAGATATCTGGAAAGTTCCCTGGCCTTCTCCTAACACCAGCTCTGTCCCAATATAAGAATAAGATGATAATAATAAAATATTCTGCCTAATAAAGAGTACCAGTGAGGTAGGTAGGATTATTCAGTCCATTTTACAGATGAGCAAACTGAGGCTTAGAGAGGAAAGTTACTTCCCACAGGTGTAGGACATAGTGAAGATAAGATTTAAACACAAATTTGTAACTCCAGGAAGTTGATCCTTTTCTGTCATTTCCAGCCTCTCTGCATTCACAGTTCTCCTTCCCCCTTTCCTACTTCATCTTCTTTCCTCTTTCTCCTCCCCTTTCCTGCTCTTCACACCCATTCCAATCTCTGCATTGTGTCCCTCCCTCCATCTCCCTACCCTGCCCCCACCCCAAACTGCATGTAAGCCAGCCAGCAGCCAGCTCACCCCCTTGGCTGAAGCATGGAGCTCAGCTGCTCCAGACACACATTTTTACCAGACCAGATAAGGTTTCACCACTGGGGCAGTGAGCAATTTATTTCTGGATCTGAAGTGGGGAAGGAGGGGGGGAAGTCCTAGAATTTAGCCTGCTGAGGCAAAAAAGTGAGGAAGCATGTGTCTGGTGTGTGTGTGTGTGTGTGTGTGTGTGTGTGTGTGTGTGTGTATAGAGAAATGGGGAGAGGGAGAACCAGACCTGAGGATAGTGGAAAGCAATGGAAGCTTGCTGGCTCCTCTTCACTCCTAAACAGAGAAACACAATTAAAGGGAATGGAATGTAGCTGAATTTAGGGCAGATACACTGAGATGTCTCTACCTTTTCAAATACTGCAATCCAGCTACCATGCTCATCAGTACTGGAAAAAGCTCTTATGAAGGTTGCCAAGGACCTTCTCATCACCAAATCTGCTGAACACTTTCTCTTCCTTATATTTGACTTCACAACATTTGACACAATTGATTACCCTTTCATTTTGGCAATATTCTTTTGCTTTTTTTGCCCCTGTACTTTCTAGATGTACTTCCTACCTCTCTAAACCAATCCTGCTCAGTGTCCTTGATAGACTTTCTCCTGCTCTACTCATTCCTGAAAGTTTCCCCAGATCCTAAACTTAGCTCTCTTTTTTTCCCTCATGCCATGCTTTTGCTCTGGGTCAGCTTACCCACTCCCATGGCTTCAGTGACTGTCTCTTTGCCAATATCTCCATATATTTAGGTCTGGAGTGGAGTTCCATGGTCTACCATTTCCTGACCATTATCTCAATCTGTATGGTCCATGAACACTTCAAATTCCACATGGCCAATCTAGAATTCAACTGGTCTTCACATTGTTTCTTCACTCGTGATTTCAGGCCAATAATGGGCATCATCAGCCACCCAGTTGTGCCAGCCAGAGTCTGCTTTCACATCCCCCTCTCCGCCATGCCTATAACTAATCAACCACCAACCCCCATTGCTGCCACATCCAGAAAAAGTTCACCTCTCTTCATAGCTACATCCTGGTCCAAGCCTCCAACATCTCTCATCCAGACTACATTAACCGCTTTCTCAAAGGTCTATTTGCTTCCATTCTTGCTTTTCTATAATCCAGTATCCACCTAGTGGCCAGAGTGATCTTATAAATTTAGAGAAATCATCTCCCTTCCCCTGCTTAACAACTGTTACTATCTCCCCAGCAGTCTTTTTTTTTTTTAGATTTTATTTATTTATTTGACAGACAGAGATCACAAGTAGGCAGAGAGGCAGGCAGAGAGAGAGGAGAAAGCAGGCTCCCTGCTGAGCAGAGAGCCCGATGCGGGGCTCGATCCCAGGACCCTAGGATCATGACCTGAGCCGAAGGCAGAGGCTTTAACCCACTGAGCCACCCAGGTGCCCCTCTCCCCAGCAGTCTTAAGATAAGATGCAAACTCCTACCTGGCCTGGTCCCAGCCTACTTCTCAGTCTCATCTCTTGACATTTCCTCCTACCTCTCTCCCAGGTAGCCATTCCACAATCTAGACTTCAACAATACTGAGCTTCTTTATGCTCCTTCAGGAGCAAGCATCAAGTTCTTCTGAATGAGGATGAGGCCAAAACTGAAGTGAGTACCAGCAGGGATGAGTCACATCTAGATAATGACAAAGGGAGGCCATAGTGGAGTTGGACTCAAATATAGGGCCTCATAGGTGTCATTGCTTCATTACTGAGTTCTCCAATCTCTGAACAGACCAGGAGCTCCTACTGGGACCTGAAGGAAGCCAAAAATGTCACTTCCCTTTTGGGGGAAAGAAGTTGCAGTACAGGACCCAGGACTTCCTCCAGCTTCCCGAGGGGCCAAGATGATCTTGCACAAATCTAGCCCCACAATATCAGCTACTAAGATCACAGCTGGAGACTGGAGAAACTGGAGAAATACAAATGAAATAGGTAGTTGCTTTGCAGAAAAATAAGTAGTTATAAGAAATAATAATAAGAAATAGGTAGTTTAAAATTTATTATTTAAAATTAAAATTTCTTATTTAAAAATAAGAAATAGGTAGTTACTTTGCAGAGAACTGAAGAAGGCAAGCTGTGCCAAGTACAGCAGGTCCTCAGTCAGGGGAAGCTCTGAAGGGAGGGGCTAGGGCAGGGGAGGCAGAGAGAAAAACAGAAAAAGATGGGAAATATGAGAAAGACACACACACACACACACACAGAGAGTGAGAGAGAGAGAGAGTGACTGATTGGGACCAAGAGAAAGAAGACAGAAGCAGAAAATCAGGAAAAGAACAGAGAGGTGGAGAGAAGTAGAAGGAAGTAAAAATACACAGGGAAAGGTACAAGGAGACTGAAAGAGAAAAATAAAGAAGCATAGAAAGAGACTGACGGAGAGAGATAAGGAATGGGAAATGAGAGGCTGAGTGCAAACCTTTGCAATAATAGAAGGGCTCACATAGGAAAATGAATACCTAAGTCAATAGAACTTGCTGGAAGGATTCACAGCTTGGATGGCCCCCCAGACAATGCCTGGGGCTGAACAGCTAGCCCTGCCCATCCATCCTTGGACAGCTCTAACAGAAAGTTCTTCCTTATTGTCAAACCAGGAGGGCAGGGGTAGACAGGATGGAAACAGAGGGCAACTACCTGGGCTGGGTTCAGTTCTGAGATGGCCAAAGTAAAGAAAGTACAGTACCAAGTCCATTTGGGAGAATGAGTGCTGCCCCTAGGTGAAAGGGAATGCTAGGGACAGATGTGGAGCTGGGGTACAGGCCAGGAGTCTAGATGGGGTCAGGGGTGGAAGCTATGTAGAGTTAAACAGGGAGTAGCTTCCAAACAGCTGAGAGCAACCTGAGGGTGTACACAGCTCAGCCTTCACAGTGCAGCACATGAGTGTGGTTAGGGATGCTGGTTGTGATGACTTCAGAGAGCTGTGTGTATCGAACATTACACTGCCTACTTTGTTAGTAGGTCAGAGCAGTAAGATGTAGAGAATGCTAGCTTTGATGCTGGATGACCTGGCTTTGAAATGCAGCCCCACCATGTCATAGCTGTATAGACCTGAGCCTTAGTTTCTTCACCTGTAAAATGGGGCAATACTCCTTACCCCAAATTGTCATTGGGATGATTCCATATAATAATAAAGCAAAAATACTAGCAAGGACCTGGTTTAGCTTTACTGCTTAGACCATACAGAACAGATCCACTTCCTCTGCCCCATGACAGCCCTTCAAAAGGCTGAACACAAAGACTGTCCTCATCAGTTTTCTCTTCTCCTGAGAAAACATGTTGTCTCCTGACCTAGACATCCAGTAGAGGAAGATGTTGCTGAAACGATGTTAGGAGGTAGGCAGTGAAGAACTTGAGTAGGCAAAAGCACCAAATTTCAGAAGGTTTTTAAAAAGAACTCTAGCCCTGAAAGAGACCATTTTGTCCAAACCACTTTCCTTTTACTAAATTAAAACCTCCCAGAAAGCCACAAGGAAAGCCTTGTAGGGTAGGCCCTCCCCAAGCAGGCATTTTATGGGGTAGAGTGTGAGGGAACTCAGCTATAGTTGCCGACCCATTCCCAAGAAAGAGCCACAGAGCCGGGTACTCCCAAGAAAGGCTCCATAGAGCTGGAGCAACTAACTCACTGCCTGGGAGTTATATCCCAACCCCCACTCCACAGGATGACAGGCAGGAAGGCTTTCTAGACAGATGGTCAGTCTTGGGAATGATGGAAGATGGGACATGGTTGCAGGAGGCTCAGTTGTGTGCTCAGGACCAGATTCTGGGACCTGCCAACAAACTGAGCCAGGAGCAGAGAATATTGACCCAGATATGGCAAAACCAGGGCTCCTTAATAAAGGTGATGGTGGGAGAATAAGAATGGTTTATTTTGCAACATTAATTTTGCAATCTCACCAGCACCTCTGATGTGCCCTCTCAGTGCCACTCTCCTTGCCAAGGCCCTCTTCATGTTTCAGCATGAGGAGCTTAAATTTTCCTGGGAGCTGGGGGCCTACTGGGAAGGGAAGAAAGGAGCTGAGTGGGGGAGCTATTCTGAAGGGGAGGAGGGAGGCAGTGGGGAACAAGGAAGGCTGGTGAAGCCTTCCCCCTAGCAGGCACTTCAATAATCTGATTTCCATAAAGAGAACTTTCCCGACCATAAAGATTTTATTGAAACTCCCAGCAGCCTGATAAAAGCATAATTCCACTGACCACAATCTACCTAGGAATAGCTCCAGGATATTAGGCTGAAACTCAGCAAAGCTATCCCTTCTGGAAGACTGCTCCACTCCCCTTCCCCCTTTCCCCTCTCCTCCCACATGCAGGAGGGGCCTCCATTTGGCTTAACTGTGGACCATCCATACTCTGTGGGGAAAATGTCTGTCCAGCCCTTAAAGTAAGCCCAGCTCTATAGGCCTGGGACAGAGAAAAAGGAGGCCCTGGGCCAGGTAATATGGGAGTGCGATGATATTCCTCCCACAGCTCTGAGCTTGCCATGGCCTGTTCTAGACCTGCTACTTCTCCAGGGTACATAAAAGCCTTCATCTCCGAATCCCTGATTGAGACCCAGTCTAGAGTTGGAGTCCCCAGAGAGCAAGCTGGAGATGGAACTTAAAATACTCCAGACCCTATTGGCTAACTCTGGCCAACTCCAGACTCTATTGGCCATACCTGGATCTGAATCTTTGCTGTTGTTTAGTAACTATGTAATCTTAGGCAAGTCACTTCTCTGAGCTTATCTGTAAAATGGGGGAAAGAACACTTATTCAAAGTGTTAAGAATAATGACAGAATATGAGATGTCCTATATAAAATGTCTGGTGTGATGCCTGGCACAAAGTAGGCATTCAATATGCTACTCTTCACTACCATATTACCACCTACCCCACAAGACTCCTACCTTCTCCTCACAAACATTAGTTGCTCATAATCTCCCTCAACCTTGGTTGTTCTTCCATTCTCAAGAAAGAGCCACAGGGCAGGGCTTTCTGAAGAGATCCCCCTTAAAGCTGGAACAACACTTCTTTGGGGTCAAACCCCAACCCTAGCCCTGCAAGATAGAGGGTAGAAATGCTAAATAGACATATGTGTGAGGTCAGGGTTGTAAGGAACTCAGCTTTGTGCTTCCTTGAAGGAAGGAAAAGGCTTTCTTTTAGTAGAGGATGGGTCCCAAGAAAACAGCCCATGGAAGCCTCCTTAATTCTATGGGTTAAATTGCTGATTTCTGACTAAACTAACTCCCACTATAACTTTGGGAAAGTCCTTTTCCTTCTGAATCTCAGTCACACCACCTGTCAAATGGGAGTGGGCAGTTGGATGAAGTGGTCTAAGTAACTTCCAGGCTGACTCTACATGACTAAAAAGCTGTCCAAAATTCTGATTCTTTGGGACTATATAGTTATTTATTTAGTCAACAAATATTTATTAAGTACCTACTATGTACCAGGCATTGTTCTAAGTGCTGGGAATAAAGCATTTGGGGAAATAGACAAAAGTTGTTGCTTCATAGAGCTTGATGAAATCAATAAATAGAATCAATCAATAAAATATTTTGTATGCACTGGTGTTAAGCCCAAGGAGAAAAATAAAAGTAGGGAAAAGGGATAGGCAGAAGGGTAGGGGATAAAAACTTAAAAAAAAAAAAAAAGGAGTCAGGGAAGATCTCACCAAGGAAACAGCATTGACTAAAGATCTGAATTGGATATGGGAGCACACCATACAGCTACCTGGGAGATGAATATTCCAGGAAAAGTGAACAGCCTGTGCAAAGGTCTGGAGGTGAAAGTATGAATGGCTCTTAGAAAAACAGCTAGGAGATCAGTATGCTGGAAGAGTAAGAGAGGGAGAGAGTTAGTTGTAAGAGACAAAGTCGGAGATTTAACATAAGTCAGTTTGTGCAGGTCTTGTAGGCCTTACAGGGAATTCAGATCTTATTCTGAGTGAAATGGGGGTCTCGTAGGAGGGCTTTTTAGCAGAGGATGGACATGGTTCAGTTTCTACTTTAACGGGATCCCCCTGGCTTTAGTTTAGAGAATAGACAGATGGTGGGAGGAGAGCCTGAACAGAAGCAGAGAGACCGGTCAAGAGGCAACTACCATAATCCAGGCAAGAGGTGATGGTGGAGTAGAGGGGCTATAGTGAGTCAGGAAGAGAAGTCAGCAGGGAAGTCAATGGCATAGCTTACAGAAAGGGGGAGGTTGTCATGGAACTGTGGGTCAGAGAATAGGGTCAAGGAAGGGCCAGAGCTGCCCTCCCTACCCCAGAGCATGCACAGATGGCCTCACCAGTGGGTGGGTCTGGAGATACCACCCTCTGAGGAGAAGGACACTGTCAGTTTATTCAAGCTACTCGCAGGGATTTTTTGTGACCTATTTTATACATCTCTCCTTCTTGGTTAGGGCAGGAGTGGAAAGAGTGACTGCTCTGTCCATCAGAGAGTTCCCCTGAGGGTGGGGATCAGAGGGAGTTCCATGCTATCCAGAGTGAGGTATAACTAGCACCCCTTGGGTCCCACTATCTGTATCTGAGTGCTGCTTCTCTGGTATGCCCACAGTGCATCCCATGTAAAAGTGGCTACTTGCAAATGTTTCTTAGTTAGCAAAAGAAGGTAGAAGAGTGTACCCTAGCGTAGAGATAAGAGACAGACATATTGGGACTGGACAGAGGGCAAGACAACATTGAGTCCCCCAAAATGGGTTAATTGAAGTGAACCCAGAGGCAGTTAGCATTCAGTTGGGGGTTATAGCAGGGATAGGGGTACTCTGGGAGGGGTCCTCAAAGTTGGTTGGGAAAGACAACATGAAGAATAATGTGGTCCATGTATGTAGCACAAAGAGGCCAACCTGGTCCTTGTCTCAGCTGTGCTACTAATTTGTTGTGTGACAGTGGTAAGGTTTCTGGCCTTTTCTGAGCATGAATTGCTAGACTGAGCAGTTGAAGATTTGGTTGAAATTATTTATTGGATTAGTCTCAACAAGGAAGTCGTAGGTTGAGAGAATCTCAAACTAGACTGGAGCTTTCTTGAGGGTTGGTATCCCAGTACCCAGTACAGAACCCAGCACAGAGCTGGTCCTCAACCAGTGTTTGCTGAGTGGTTTGCTACGCCTATGGGGTGAGGCCTGAAATGGCAAGATCTCTCTAGAGACTTCCTAGTCTCAGTTTCTATTATTCCTCCTAGAGGATATGTTTATTGTTTTTTGCCTGATTAGTATTTCTTATTTAACTTCTGGTAAGATGATCTATATACTCTTTAAGGAACTATCCCTCTCCCATGCTCAGTCTCTCTGATTCAGTTAGGGACTGACACCACCCTGTGCTCAAGGGAAGAGCACATAACTCCCCTGGCCACGAAAATTAGTTTAGAGATGGGAACAATGAGACTTAGTTTGGGACTTTTTTAAAAATTTAATTTAATTTAATTTTTTTCACTGTTCCAAAATTCATTATTTATGCACTACACCCAGTACTCCATGCAATCAATACGTGCCCTCCGTAATACCCACTTTTGAAAGAATTGTTGTGTAGATATAATTTCTCTTTACATTGAATTTGGAGCTTTGAGGATGTTAACTTGAACCTGTTGGCTGCCAGCTTATAATCATAAAGGGAGAATGTACCAAAGAATAGCACCAATACATAAGAGAGCAGAACTGAAAGAAGGAGAGCAGAAGAATGAGTTGTAATGATTGAATGAAGCCTTACATTCAGCTGCATCTAAAGCTAGACCTATATAGATAAGCTTATCTACTTTGTGAGCTGATACTTTTCTTAAAAAAACATGAAGCCTGATCAAGTTGAGTTTTAGTTACTTGCAACAGGAGAAATCCTGAATAATATACACTTCCTCACCTTCCATATGGTCCAGTCACTCAGGGCCACTTGTTAGTCTAAAATAAGGCACAAACTCTCATATCTCCATCTTCTGCACATGCAGTTGTTTCTGTTTAGAATTTCCCTCTGCTTTGTTCTTAGATTTCTGACCTATAAGAGTCAACCACAGCAGATCATCTGGAATAGTGGAGTAAGGACATCCAAAAATCTTCTTCTTAAAAGCAATAAGAACTCTAGTACAAATGATCAAAATCAAGTTTTTTCAGAACTCTGGCAGCCAAACAAAAGCTTGCTACAATCTAAAGAGTATTATTTGGAAAAAAAAAACAAAAACAAAAAAAACAACACCCTGTTGATTCTGGGTAAGAAGAGCAAGTTTTGTAATGTTTGGACTTGCCCTATTTTCATCTATTTCTTCCCAGATACATGATAACTTTGAAAACCAGTAGCCTATCAGTAACCAGAGGGGGCAGACCAGGTTTGAAGATCTTGAAAAAAACCTAATTCCCAGAGAATTGTCATTACTTGAGCTATCTACTTGCTCCTTGGAAAAGCATCTTTCACAGAGATTTTATTTGACCCAACCCAGGTTCACTCAGCGGGGAAAGCCCTATTGCTCAAACATTTGTTGAAAATGACCAGTAACAACTGTTTACTATCACAGCAGCAGTACCAATTGGGGCAAACAAGAAGCTATCTGATCAAAACCTTAAAATGAAAATCTGGGGAATGAGAAGTTCATGAGGGCTTTGAAATGCGCTGAAAAATCATATTCCTGGGGTCTAGGAGGCCAGTTGCATATACAGAGCTGTGCGCATGTACCAAATACATCTGAAAAAGTCCTTTGCTTTCACCTTTGTCTGACATTGGGGCTTGCTAGAAGTAGAAAATGATGACTAAGGTAGAGATATAAACTGATGGGGCATTGAAGTAGTGCCCCAACACACAAGCATGCACACACACACAGGCTCTTATCAGAGGGTGATTGTTTATTGATTGATTCAAGGCATTTAAGGAAATCTCTGTCCAATTATTACCTGACCACTAAGCTAACAAAGCATACACTTCAATGGCCACATATAACAGAGAATGCACTTTATAGAAATCGTTAAGAAAAATCACTGAATAGAAAAACAACAAGAACTAAAGCAAGCAGTAACAAAAACAAATCCTCGGGAAGGGGAGAAACTAATTTCAGAGTTGTCACATTATCTTATTTGAAATTATCAGTTTTCAACAACAAAAAAATGAGACATAAAAAAAAGTATGGCCCAAACATTGGGGGAAATTAAAAACAGAAATGGATCCTGAGGAAGCACAGAGATGGGACTTATTAGACAAACACTTTATTTTTTTTTAATTATTTATTTGAGAGAGAGAAAGAGCATGAGCGGGGGTAGGGGCAGGAGAGGAAGACAGAGAGAGAAAGAGAAGCAGACTCCCTGCAGAGTTCAGGGCTCACCATGGGAGCTTGATTCCAGGACCTGGATATCCTGACATGGAGGTCACCACCTGAGCTGAAACCAAGAGTCAGAAGCTCAACCCGCTGAGCCACCCAGATACCCCTAGACAAACACTTTAAATCAGCTGTTACAAATATGTTCATCAAAAATCAACTAATGTAATACATCACATCAAAGGCTAAAGAAGAAAAAAATGATTATACCAGTAGATGAGGAAAAAAGCACATTACCAGTACATGATAAAAATTGTTTTAATAAAGAACATCTACAAAAAACTTACAGTTAACATCATAATGGTGAGAAACTACTGTTTTCCAGTAATATCGGGAAAAGGCAAGGATGTCTGCTTTTCACCACTTCTAATCAACATTATACTGGAGGGCTTAGCTAATGTGAGAAGACAAAAAACGTATACATGTTAGGAAGGAAGGCATAAAAACAACTTTGTTCACAGATGACATGATTGCCTATGTAAGAAATCCTAAGAATCAACAAAAACTCCTGGAACTAATAAGCAACTATAAGAAGGTTGCTGAATATGTTGGTCAATATATGGGTTTGGTTTTGGTTTTGTTTTCTACTGGAGGAAAACATGTCTAAAAAATTAAAGGGCATCCAAGTTGGAAAGGAAAAGTCAAATTATTTCTGTTTGTAAATGACATGATCTTATATGTGGAAAGTCCTAAAGATTCCACAAAATGTTGTTAGAACTAATAAACTAATTCAGTAAATTTGAAAGATACAAGCTCAACACAAAAAGATCAATTATATGTCTATACATTAACAATAAACAATTCAAAAAGAAAATTAAGGGAACAATTCAATTTATAATAGCATTAAAAAGGACAAAATACTTAGGAATAAACTTAAACAAAAGGGTCAAAAGACTTGCACATTGAAAACTACAAAATAACATTGAAATAAATGAAAAAAGACACATAAAGTGAAAACACATCCCATGTTCATAGATTGAAAGAATTAATATTGCTAGGATGACAATATTTATAAGAGATCTACAGATTCAATGCAATCCCTATCAAAATCCTAACAGTGTTTTTGTAGAAATAGGAAAAACATTTTAAAATTCATATGCAATCTTAAGCGAGCCTGAATAGCCAAAACACACTTCAGAAAGAGCAAAGTTGGAGTACTTATGCTTTCTGATTTCATAACTTACCACAAAGCTACAGTAACCAAAGCAGTGGGTTACTGGCATAAGGACAAACATATAGACCAATGGAATAGAATAGAAAGCCCTAAAATAAACCTTTGTGTAGGGGCAGATAATTTTTGACAGGGGTACCAAAACCATTCAATAGGGAAAGGACAGTCTTTTCAACAAATGGTGTTGAAAAAAAACAGATATCCACATGCCAAAGAATGAAGTTGGACCCTTATCTAACACCATACACAAAAATTAACTCAAAATTGATCAAAGATCTAAACAGAAGAGCTAAAACTTTAAAACTCTTAGATGAAAACATGGGAGGAAAATCTCATGGCATTGCATTGATGACAATAGCACAGACAACAAAAGGAAAAATAGACGAATTGAACTTCAAAATTAAAAATTTTGTCCATTAAAGGATACTATCAACATAATGAAAAGACAATCCATGGACCAGGAAAATATATTTGGAAGTCACATATCTGATAACAGGTCCAGAGTATATAAAGAACTCTTAAAGCTCGACAACAAAATCACACAACCCAATTAAAAAATGGGCAAAGAACTTGAATCAGCATTTCTTATTTTTTTTAGTAAGCTGCTGCTTCTTTTTTTTTTTTTAGATTTTATTTATTTATTCAACAGACAGAGATCACAAGTAGGCAGAGAGGCAGGCAGAGGGGGAGGAGGATGCAGGCTCCCTACTGAGCAGAGAGCCCGATGTGGGGCTAGATCCCAGGACCCTGAGATCATGACCTAAGCCAAAGGCAGAGGCTTTAACCCACTGAGCCACCCAGGTGCCCCGATTGAATCAGCATTTCTGCAAAAAAGATATACAAATAACCAGTAAGCACATGGAAAGATGCTCAACATCATTAATCATTAAGGAAATGCAAATAAAACCACAATGAGACACCACTTCATGCCCATTAGGATAGCCACTTTAGAAAGAAAGAGAAAGAAAGACAGACAGACAGACAATAAGTATTGACCAGGATGAAAAGAAATCAGAACTCTTGTGCACTACTAGTGGAAATGTAAAATGGTATGGCTGCTGTGGAAAAGAGTAGGACAAAAATATAAAAAAATGAATTGCCATATGATCCAGCAATTCCACTTCTGGGTATATGGCCAGAAAAATTGAAAACAGGGACTCAAACAGATATTTGCACATCCATGTTCATAGCAGCGTTATTTGTGATAATCAAAAGGTAAAAACAACCCAAATGTCTATCAGTGGATGAGTGGTTAAACAAAATGTATGAACAATGGAATATTAGTTAGCCTTCAAAAGGAAGGAAATTCTGACACAGGCTACAACATGGATGAACATTGACGATATTATGATAAATGAAATAAGCCAGACACGAAGGACAAACATTGTATGATTCCACTTATATGAGATACACAGAGTAAGCAAATTCTAGAAGCAAAAAATAGAATGGTGGTTGTCCAAGGGGCTGAGGTGGAGATTTCCAGTTTCAGAGTATGACAAAGTTCTGGAGATGGATGGTGGTATGGTTTCACAACAGTGTGAGTGTAATTAATGCCAATAGCATGTACACTTAAAATGGTTAAAATGATAAGGTTTTTTAATCTTATTTTTTTAAGGAGATTCCATGCCCACCATAGGGTTTCAACTGCTGGCCCTAAGATCAAGAGTCAGGTATTCTACTGACTGAGCTACCCAAGAACCCCTAAAATGGTAAATTTTATGTTCTATATGTTTTACCACAGTAAAAACAATTTTTAATTTAAAAATGTGTACAATAAATTTATACTTACCACCCCAAAAACAGTTAAAATGCTAAATTTATGTTATATATAACTTACTACACAGACATAAACACAAAAGAACCAGGTAGAAATTATGAAATTGAAAAGTAGAGTAATTAAAATGAGAAATTCACTAGTAAGGCTCAACAGCAGATTTGAACTGTCAGAAGAATTAACAAACCAACTTGAACTGAGATTTTCCAGTCTGAAGAGTGAAAAGGAAAAACAATGAAGCAAAATGAACAGAGCCTCAGAGACAAATGGGACAGGATCAGGTGTACCAACACATGCATAATGGTAGTTCCAGAAGAAAAAGAGAGACAAAGGGGCAGAAAGAATACTTGGAGAAAAAAAGACTCAAAATTTCTAAATCTGATTTTAAAAACCCAACAACACCAATCTACATATGGAAGTCACTTAGAACTTCAAATAAGAGAAATACAATGAGATCCCCACATAGATATGTTATAATCAATTGATAAAAGACAGAGAAGTTTGAAAGCAGTAAGAGAAAAATCACATGTACATGATCAGCAATAAGATTAATGAGATGGAGAGAACCTAACTTCTTATCAGAAACCACAGAGGCCAAAAGACGCAAGGACAGCATAAGCAAAGCGCTAAAAGCAAAAAAATGTCATGCAAGAATTCTCTGTCCAGCAGAACTATCGTCCTTCAAAAATGAATGAGAAATTAAGGTATTCAAAGATTTAAGAAACAAAAACAGATATTTCATTGCTAGCCTAACCTATTGATATTTCTTTTTTTAAATATTTATTTATTGGAGAGAGAGAGAGAAAGGGAGAGAGCATGAGAGGGGTAAGGGTCAGAGGGAGAAGCAGACTCCCTGCTGAGCAGGGAGCCCGATGTGGGACTCGATCCCTGGACGCCAGGATCATGACCTGAGCCGAAGGCAGATGTTCAACCAACTGAGCCACCCAGGTGCCCACCTATTGATATTTCATCACCAGACCTGCCCTACAAGAAATACCAAAGGGATTTCTTCAAACTGAAATGAAAGGACTCTAGATGGTAACATGAATCAGCAGGAAAAACAAAACAAAACAAAACAGTACTGGTAGAGGTAACTACGTAAGTATATAAAAGACAGTACAAATGTAATTTTGTTTGTAATGCTTTTCTTCTATCTGACAAGAGAAAATGATATAAAGCAATTTTTGTGTTAATGGGCTTGTAATGTATAAAGATGAAATATGTATGGCAGTAACAGCATAAATGAGTAAGGAGGGAATTAAATTTTATGGGAGCAAAATGTTTTCATACCATTGATATTAAGATAGCATTAATTCAGACTGATTGCCTTAAATTAAGATCTTAATTGTAATATCTGGGGCAGCCACTAAAAAAAAACAAACCAAAACAAAAAAGTCAAAAATATGTGGTAAAATAAATGACAAGACAATTAAAACATTACACTAAGATATCAAATTAACACAAAAAAGACAATAATGGAAGAATTAAGGAACAAAAAAGACATGAGACATATAGAGAACTAATAGCAAAATGGCAGGTATAATTCCAATCTTAGTAATTGCATTAAATATAAATGAATTAAACACCCAATCAGAATGTAGAATAGATTTTAAATCTATGATCAACTATACATTCCCTATAAGGGACCTATATTAGATTTAAAGCACAAATTGGTTAGGAATAAAAAGATGGAAAAACATATGTAAACAGTAACCAAAAGAGAGTTGGAGTAGCTATATTAATAACAACAAAATAGACATTAAAAGAAAAATTGTTGCTAGAGAAAATGTTTTATAAGGCTAAAAGTTTTAATTCAATAGAGAGATATAAAAATATAAATTTATATGCACCTAACAAAAGAGCTCCAAATTACATGAAGCAAGCACTGAGGGAAGAAACAAGAAATTCAACAATAATTGTTGAAGACTTCAGTACCCCACTTTCATTAATGGATAGAACAACTAGGCAGAAGATCAACAAAGAGAAAGACTTGAACAACACTAACAACCAACCTAACAAACATCTATATAGAACACTCTACTCAGCAACAGCTGAATACATACTCTTCTTAAATGCACATGGGACATTATCCAGGGTGGACCACATGTTAGGTCATAAAGCAAGCCTCAGTAAATTTAAAAAGATTAAAATAATACAAAGTGTGTCCTCCACTCAAAATGAAAATAAATTAAAAGTCCATACATAACACAAGAACATTTGGGAAATTTGCAAATATGTGGAAATAGAACAATGCACTTCTAAATAATGGGTTAAAGAAGGAATAACATTGGAAAAAAGAAAATACATTGAGATGAATTAAAACAGAAACACAACATATCAAAACTTATGGGCTACAACTAAAGCAATACCCAGAAGGATATTTCATAGCTATAAATGCCCGTATTTTAAAAAGAAGAAAGATTTCAAAAAATAACCTAACCTTCCATCTTTTAAGTTTTTTAAAACTAGAAAAAGGAAAGCAGATTAATCCTCCAGCAGGAGAAGGGAAATAGTAAAGATTAGAGCACAAAATAACCAAACAAGTAATAGAAAAACAATAGAGAAAATAAACAAAATCAATACTTGGTTCTTTAAAAATAATAACAGAACTGACAAATCATTAAATAGGCTGGTCAAGAAAGAAAATAGACTTAAATAGCTAAAATGAGAAATGAAAGCAGGACAGAAATAAAAAGGACTCTAAATACTATGAAAAATTGTATGCCAATAAGTAAAATAAACTGATGAAATAAACAAATTTCCAGAATGAGAGAAACCACCAAAACTAATGCAATAAAAATTAAAATGTTCAGATAGACTATAACAAGTAAAGATATTGAACTAGTAATTTAAAAAAAAAACACAAAGAGGGATGCTTGGGTGGCTCAGTTCCTTAAGCATCTGCCTTCGGTTCAGGTCATGGAGCTCTGTGTCAGGAACAAGATAAGGATGTACGCTTTCACCACTCCTATTAAACATTGTACTGGAGTTTCTAGCCAGGGCAATTAGGGAAGAAATTTCATATGTATATATATATATAATATATAATAAATAAAATAAAAAATTCTTATATTTATATATAGAGAGAAAGAGATAATTTCTATATATAGAGAGAGAGAGTAGTAACTTTATATATATATAAATATAATATAAATATACATACATATTCTATATAGAGAGAGAGTAGTAACTTTTCAACAAATGGTGGGAAAATTGGACGTCTGCAGGCAAAAGAATGAAGTTGGACCCCTACCTCACACCATATTCAAAAATTAATCCAAAATGTATTCAATGTAGGAGCTAAAAGTATAAAACTCTTAGAGAAAATGGTGAGTTTAGATTAGGTTCTTGGGGTGCATGGGTGGCTGGGTCGGTTAAGCCACTGCCTTTGGCTCAGGTCATGATCTCAGAGTCCTGGGATCAAGCCAAGGTCAGTCTCCCTGTTCAGCAGGGAGTCTGATTCTCCTTCTGCCTCTCCCCACTGCTTGTGTACTCTCTCTTTCTAAAATAAATAAAATCATTAAAAAAATAGGTTCTTATGCTTAGATAAGACACCAAAAATACAGGTGACCAAAAAAAAAAAAAAAGAATAGAGAAATTGGACCTCATCAAAATTGCAAACTTTTGTGCTTCAAATGACACCACCAAGAAAATGAAATGATAAAAACCCATTACAAGATGGGAGAAAATGTTTGCCAATCATATATTTGATCAAGGACTTAACATTCAGAATAAAGAACTCTTACAATTCAACAATAAAACACAATTCAATTTAAAAAATTGGGAAGGAATCTGAATAGATATTTCTCTAAGGAAGATATACAACTAGGCAAGAACACATGAAAAGGTGCTCAACATAATTAGCCATCAGAGGAATGTACATTAAAACCTCAGTGAGGTACCAGTTCACACACAGTAGGATGGCTATAATCAAAAAGGCAGCTAACAACAAGTGTTGACAAGGATGTGGAGAAATTGGAACCATCCAACACTGCTGGTGGAAATGTAAAATGGTGTAGCTGCTTTTGAAAATAATCCGGCAGCTCTTCAAAAAATTAAATATAGAGTTACCATATGATTTAACAATTCCATTCTTGTGTACATACTTAAGAATAATGAAAACATGTGTCCACAGAAAAACATGTACATGAAGGTTCATAGCAGCTTTATTAATAATAGCCAAAAAGTGGGAAAAAAAACAAATGTCCATCAAGTGATGAGTGGATAAACAAAATGTGGTTTATCCCTAGGATGGAACATTACTTAGCCATGAAAAGGAAGAAAGCACTGGTACATGCTACAACATAATGAAGCTTAAAAATGTTAAGTGCAAGAAGTGTTTAAGTGGAAGAAACCAGATACAAAATGCCACATATGACATGAATCCATTCATATCAAACTTCCAGAAAAGGCAAAACCATAGAGATAGAAAAGAAAGTGGTGGTTGTCAGAGGCACAGGGTGGGGAAGGTGGGACCTGGGAGTTACCATTAATGAGTATAGGGTTTCTTTTGGGGTTGACGAAAATGATCTTAAAGTAGATAATATTCAACTCTGAATATACTAAAATCCACTGACTTGTGAACTTTATTTTTTTAAGATTTGTTTACTTATTAGAGAGAGAGAGAGAGTGGGAGAAGGAACAAAGGGAAAGACTCTCAAGCAGACTCCCCACTAAGCATGGAACTCCATCCCAGGAGCCATGAGATCATGAACTGAGCAGAAACAAAGAGATGCTTAACCGACTGAGCCACCCAGGCACCCCCGACTTGTGCATTTTAAAAGATTGAATTTGATGCTTAATGAATTATATCTCCTAATAAAATAATTATATCTCCTAATAAAAATAAGATCTTATTTTTAAAAAATGAGTCACTCAAGTTCATTCCTCTGTGAAGCAGTCCTGAGTTTCACAAGGTCAAGGGGACAGGACAGAGAATTTAAAGGCCTGAGCTGCCATTGTTGAGTGCCTCCTTTTGTCAGGCACTGTGCTGAGCACTTGATATACTTGAACATGCTTTGAATCTAAGACTAATTCTGTGAGGAAGGAGTTTCCATCTCCATTTTATGGTCACTCTATAGTGGGTAAAACTGAACCACTTGCAGGAAGTGGTGGAGGCAGGGTTTAAACCCAGATCTGTGCTCTATGTCCTCTTCCCGGGACCTGGCTATGGGGGGCTCCTGCCATAGACGATCCTGCTCCTTTGATCCCTGTGTCCCTGGGCATGGAGTGGAGGGGACAGTGAGCCCTGGTTAGAGCTTGGTCCCTGATGCCCTGTTGAACTGAGCTCTCCAGGTCTTGATGCAGCTGGCTTGGGGTGGGGAATGCACATGAGCTCAGCTCTGGCTGCTGAAAACCTATCTTGGTCTCCAGACTCACAAACTGGGTATATTTTTATCACAGGTCATAGGGAATTTCCCGACCAGGGGATCAATACCAGTTCATTATTCATGGGGGGAGGGGTGGAGTCTGGGACAGGCAGCCTGTGGTAGCTGTGCTTGAGGACTCCTTCAGGCATTTCCTGCACATGACAATGCTCCCATCCTCCCTCTCCCTTGCCCGAGCTCCATCTGAGCCCTGCTAGGGGTTTTACAAAGTTTACCTCATTTATACCTATGATCTTTTTTTAAATTGTTTATTTATTTGACAGAGAGAGCACAAGTAGGCAGAGTGGCAGGCAGAGAGAGAAGCAAGCTTTCCGCCAAGCAGGGAACCCGACACGGGGCTCAATCCTAGGACCCTAAGATCGTGACCTGAGCCAAAGGCAGCCGCTTAATCGACCAAGACACCCAGGCACCCCTATACCCATGATCTTAAGAGTAAGTAAGGTTCATCTACTGCCTGGCTTACCAAGGTGCAGAAGGGTTGTGAGACTTGCCTGAAGCCACACAGCTAATAATGGTCAGGGCTGGTTTTCAAATTGAGGTTGGAGAGGGGCATCAGCAGAGATCCCATTAAGGAGGTGACTTTATCTTTCCAGACTCAGATTCCCTCCCCACTGCCCTTCCACGCCAGACACCCCCCACAACCTATCTGAGCTCTGTGAGGACACTGTTCCTGGCTGTGTCAGCTGACTCAGTAAGGTGGCCAGCAATACTCATTTGACAGATGAGGAAACTGAGGCACAGGGTTGGAGAAACCACAAAACAACGCATCAGTAACCACAATCCAGCTCCTCTCCTTTTCAGCTGAGCATTTTCTCCCACAGCACCCACACAGACAAACCGGTTTTCCAGACCAGCCTAGAAAGTTTGGGATGGCCTTGTAATCACATCCTACCTGCAAGAAAGAACACAGAGCCCAGTCAGGAGGGTAGGCCCTGGCAGCTTCCTAAACGAAGAGGAGCCCTTCAAGGCTTGTGCCTGGCCAACTACTCTGCTCGCTACCAGTTTAGACCCAGCTGGGGCCTTGCAGGGGTGCAGAGGAGACTCTGGGGAACATTAGTTCCCGGGGAGGCACCAGGAGCAGCTCCAGATGCTGCGCTTTGGCCCCAAGAGTTGTCTTCCTGCCATCTTGGGCTTCCGCAGCAGCCACAGGCACCTTGCTTCTAGTCCCCTGGCTTCCTTCAGGACCCAGGCTGCATTCTGGAGCTGGACAGGCCATGGAAGCCCCATCGTCCTTCCCCAGAGACAGCTCACATGACCATTAAGCTTTGAGCAGACACAGGCAGTGGTAGGCGAGGGCTCAGGGCACAAAGCATGTTGTTACTAATTAGCCTCCTACAGTCAGCAGAAAGGGTCCATGGCTTCTGAGCAAAACAGCCACGTCAGTTCTCTGTGACTGCTCCTCTGCGGCCCATAACCTGAATGCTTTGGGCAGGAATGCTGGTGGGCAAGCAGATGTCTGGGCAGCCCACACTCCGTGGACGGGGATGTGAGACAGGAGTTTCACAGATGATCTCAGCCCCTTGGAGTCCAAAGGGCCTCCCTGGGAGATGTGAGAGGGCCAGGGAGCCTGAGGGGCAGCAGGCACATCCTAGGATCAGAAAGAGCCTCCCAGCCCTGTCTGCTTTGAAAACCTGGGTTCTGCTCATTCCTGGTCATAACCGATCCTTGTTATGACCACCAAACGTCTTCCCCAACTCAGACTCACAGAACATCAGAAAGCATCTGCTTCCCCTACCTTCTCCATTGTACAGATGCAGAAGCTGAGGCCCAGAGAGGCAGAAGGCTGTATTATGAAGAGCAGTGGCAGAGGGGGATAAAGCTCTACCCCTGTCCCTGGCCCTGGCCCTCACCTTGTCTGTGCCCTACAACCTTGGCTTAGAGATAGCGACTTGCCAGAAGACAAGGCCTGTGGAATTCCCCTCTCTTTTTCCAGCCCTGGTGTCTGGTGCTTAGGAAGTGCTTAATGTTTTTAGACTGACGACTTCCTGATCTGAGCAGCTCCCCAGAGACCAGCTGAGCTTTGGAGAACCCTGATGACTGGCTTGAGATGGCCCTTGAGGCTTACCATATCTTCCTAGAGCCCTTCCAAAGCTGCCTAGTGTTCAGGTCTCCCTTCGTCCCTGCCCCCATCCCTGTCCTTCCTGGCTCCAGCATCCAGCAGTCTGAAACTCAGGGATATTTCACATCAAACAGGTTGTGGTTCCTTGCTTTCCCCAACTCCGGTCTCAGACCCTGCCATGTTCCAAACCCCAACCAGGGAAGATGCAGCCAGGTCCATCCAGAGAAAGAGCAGGCACCAGAAAATTCTTCAGGCAGGCCTTGGTCCCAGAGAGGGACAGGCCTTTGAAATCTCTTTGACCCTTAGCCCTCAGACTCACCTCACTTACTGCTCGCTAATTAGAGCACTGTCAGCATTCTCCCAATCCCTGCGTCCCCATCACCACCCAGAGGGATCACTTCCCAGCCAGTCTCCCTCCTCATGTTCCTCCACGTAGGCGTGAGTTCTTCAGGAAACATCCCTGAGTCTTGCTGAGAATGACCAGGTCTTTACAGCGAGGCTTTTTGGTTAGAGTCCGATCAGCACTACCGTCCGAGACCACTGCCTGCCTCATGCCTAAGCTTGCTTTGGTGTTTGGCCACCCTTGGCCTCCATGTCAGTGTTCCTGGCCATTCACCTCCTTTTGTACCCACGCTCCCTCAGGGCCAAGCCAAACTAGCCTCATACCTGGACTCTGTGGATGTAGCAAGAGAAATCCTTACTAAGTGACCACATTGTGACAGGCACTTCAAGGGCCGCTCTCTCTTTTGAGCGTATTCAGGCAGGGATCCACAGTCCCAGCTTAGACATAGAGAAACTGCGGCTCAAAGAAATCCTAGGAGTTAAATGGTGAAACTGGGTGAGAAACCAGTTCTGTCTGATTCCAAAGACAGAACTGGGGCAGCTGCAATAGGGTGAATTGAGGCTGGGGAAAAGCCCATCTGCCCCACCAGACTAGGAACAGCGCAAGGACAACACAATTTATTGAGGACCAACTCCACATGGGCCACTGTATATACGTTGCTTCTCTCCATTGCGCAGAAGTTCCATGTTGGCTCTCACTGAAGTCTGTAGAGCTGGGAACCTAACTTGGTGCTGGGCCGCAGTGGGTTCGGTGTAGATGCCAGTAGTAGGAATGAATGAGAAATGAGTGTAGGTTTTGGTGACTAACCCTGGTCTCCAGGGTGGGGCCCTGGGGTGGCATTCAGCTATAGGGTGGAGACGTATGTGTGTGCGCGCGCCCGCGCGCATCTGTTAGTCCAGGTGGCAGCTGACTCAGATCCCTGGTTGCCTGGGTGGAGGGAATGATGAGGCCTGGGACTGAGTCTTCCTGAGTTTGCCAAGGACTAGGGGGAGACACCATGAGCTCCACTCTGCTTCTTTCCCCTGGGACCCCCCCTGTGAAGCCCAGCACCCCATTCCACCCCACATCTTCCTAGCTACTCTTCCTTCCTTAGCCCCAAATGGAATCTCATCAGCATATTAATAGGACATTATGGTTTCTAATGAGGATCCAGAAAACATTACGGAGCAGATTAAAGCTAGCTCCACCCCATTAACCAGCCCTGGGCCCTCCCTGGGGATCCTTAGGTCGGGGGAGGGGCAGAGAGGCTTGGAGGAGGAGAGCTGTTGTTTTCTACTGCCCATAGGAAGGGAAGGTGGGACGAGAGCCACAGGGAGAGAAACTGGGCTCAGACCCCCAGGCTCCGGGTCCCCCCTTTTTTTCTGGGTCCCAAGGTAACAATTGGACTGGCAGAGCATTGCTGTTGCTGCTGTCCTTGTCCTAGAAGGCTCCTGAGGACAAAGAAGTCTAGGGTCTGAGGATGACAGGTCCACCACACCAGCTGGGACCCTCATCCAGTCCCAGCCCCAGGCCCAGCCCCCGCCCTTAACCTTGTCCAAGCATGCGGGTAACCAAGGCTGGCAACATTACCACTGGCCTCTGCCTGTACACTTACGGTAGACATAACTCAATGAATGTCTATAAACAAGAACCCCCACTGATTGGGCATCTGCTGTGTGCTAGGCACTATACAGGACACCTTCCCACACGGGATGCTACTGAATCCATTAAAAAAAAACAAACACACAAAGTAGACGTCGGTCTTCATTCTGCTTCAGACATGAGAAAATGAGGTTCAGAGAGGGGAAGCAACTTGCCCAAGGTGGCACAGCAACTCTGCGAGTCTAAGCTCAGTGTGTCTGATTTTAAAGCCCACATTGCTTCCTTTATGCATTGCTGCTTAATTAGCAGCTCCCTGGTGTAAATGACCTTGCTATATCCCGGGGGCGTCATTTCCTAACCTCCCACTGCTTCCCCTGGGGGCGGCGTGGTATTACGAAAACATGATTTGGTAGAGAGAAGGATCTGTATTTCAACTCCAGCCCTCCCATGACCTAGCTGTGTGACCTTGGAAAATCTCACTTAACCTCTCGAGTCTCCTTTTTCTCATCTGTCAAAAGAGGCTGAGATTCCAAGGTCCTTGTGAAGAGTCAATGAAAAGAACTTGGTAAACATTGACCGCTAGCACTACTCTCTATCTCTCATTTGTTTTCATCTGCCAAATGGGGCTCCTTTCGCTCACCCTAACTGCTTCCGTGGGCGAGGAGGGCTGTGGCAGGATTAAGGAGCACAGCAAAAGCAACAGAATGCTACTCCAATGAAAGGGCTATAGCCAGCAAACTTCTTTGTCCTCAGCCAAGCTGGGGAAAGTGTCCTATGTTTCATAGGCAGGGCAAACTTTTGTTTTTAATATTTTTTTTATGTATTCATGCGTGTGTGTGAGAGAGATAGTAAGAGAGAGAGAGAGAGAACATGAGCAGGGGAGAGAGTGAGAAGCAGGCTCCCCGCTGAGCCGGGAGCCGGATGCAGGACTCTATCCCAGGACCTGGGATTATGACCTGAGCCCAAGGCAGAAGCTTAACGACTGGGCCACCCAGGCATCCCTGAATTTGTATTCTTTCTGCCCACACTGAACATCTTTTCAGGAAGGCAAATGTTGCTCTAGGTTTGGTTGTTCATTCCTTCGTTCATTTAATGTATGTGTGTGGGGGGGGTGTGCCCAGGAGTAAAAAAACACATCCCAGGCACTATCTAAAATGCAGGTGTTACGGGAGAAAACCAGCCAGATGTGGTCCTGCCCTTCATGAGCTTTGATTCTGGGGGGTGGGGAGACAACAAGCAAACAAGCTCACAGCTCAGTGCTATGAGGCGCATGAAACGGTGTGATGGGCTAGAGTGGACTGGGTAGTGAGGGAAAGCTTCTGAGAAGAGTGACGTTGGAACTGATTGATGCCCTTGTGATGAGAAGAAGGCCATATTCAGGGGGCAGAGAGTTCCAGGTGGCGGGGGACAGCAAGAACAAAGGCTTAGAGGCCAGAGTGTCGACCATGAGTGAGGAGTCTTAGGTTTGATCTGCGTCTCATGCATCACCCTTTGGGAAGGTGTTTTGGAAAGCCAAAGTAACACTCCATCTGAAGGCAAAAGCATGTGTTGGGGAGGGGTTACTGCAGGAGAGGGGTTGCGTGTCCCTGGGCTGATGGTGGGGTACAGTCTGGGCCATGGCTCACTCAGTTCCTGGGAAGAGAAACGTATGGTGGAAAGAGGATACAACTTCAAGTCCGGAGGTCCTGGGTTCCAGTCCAGACCGCACCGCTGAATCATAGCTAATGTAAATTGCGTGTGTAATTTTGGCCAAGTCCCTTTGCCTCCCTAGGCCACGGTCACCATCAGTAAGATGGGGGAGGAGGAGAGCGGGGGGGGGGGGGGGGGGACTGCCTCCTATTTGCCAGCCTCTTCTCTTGGCTTCTCACTATGAGGAAGTGCTGTCTCCTCAGGCACAGCAGTCCTGGCAACAGGTGGGGTGACGTTAGAAGGCTTGAAAATGTGATGGCGAGGGTCCTGTGCTGTCTCCTGCCTGGGTCCCCAGCCCACGGTAGGGAGGAGCCCCCTTCGTCCCAAGTACCCCTCCATTCTAGCTCATTCCTTCCCTTGCTGGGGAGGCGCTTCTCCAGCCCCTGGCGCACAGATGCTTTGCTTCTCAGGTTCCCTGCTGGGCCCCACTGAGCCAAGCGCCTCAGCCTCAGCCTCAACAGGGACTGCGCCCTTCCCCTCCCAACCCCCCCCACTGCCGCCAGCACTAGCGCCAGGCCCCCTCCACCCCACATCTCTCTCCCTGCTCTTCTCTGAACTGCCTCCAGCTTGGCTGCATCGCTGCGATAATGAGGTGTCTGCGACTGAACGCAGTGGGCTCGGCAGGGCAGAACAGCAGGCCAGAGGCCTGGGAGACAGGCTGGAGCAAGCGCAGAGACTGCCCCAGCTGGCCCTGGAATCCACTAGGTGCCCCCCACCCAACCTGCCAGCCCCAGTGTCATCCTGGACCCCACTGCCCAGGTCCCAGGGCACAAAGTTCCCAAAGTCTTAAGATGAAGAGAGGTCCCAGGGTTGTTAAAAAAAAAAAAATCCAGCTCCACAATGATGTCAATGATGATAGGAAAAATCCTGGGTTTCAAAGGTTGCCCCTCTAATAACCCCTTATATCTGGACAATATGTCAGTGTTTATGGGCACTTTCACTCATTCTGCAAACATATACTGAGCACAAACTCACTGCCAGGCCCCATGATGGTCAGAGGGAAATGAGGAACAAGAGCGTGAGCTCGCTGGCTAGTGGAGAGACAGACCCCGAAACAGGCCAGGATGGTAAGGGAGTCAGAGCCAGGACTGGAGCCCCAAGAATCCAGGGGACTGGGTGCCCAAGCCACTCTTGAAGGGGCAGGGAGGAAGTAGAGAGGTTTCTTGGAAGAGGGAAACTTTAGAACCATCCTGATGAAAGAGCAGGAATTGGGCCGGCAAGGAGGCCTAAGGGTGGGAAGGTGATGTCCTGTGCACAGGGAACAGCTTGAGAAACCCAGAGGACATCTTGCTTAATCCTCAAAACAACCCCAGAAGACAGGCATTCTCATGTCCATTTTCCAGATTGGCAAAACAGAGGCCCAGATGCAATAATGAGGCTTACCTCTGGGGCACGGTTAGTTTGGGAAAACAAACAAACAAACAAAATCCTTTTGGAATGCCTAGATGGCTCAGTCAGTTAAGCATCTGTCTTTGGCTCAGGGCATGATCCCAGGGTCCTGGGATCGAGTTCCAAGTCAGGCTCCCTGCTTGGTGGGGAGCCTGCTTCTCCCTCTCCCGCTGCCTGCCACTCCCCCTGTTTGTGCGGGTGCGCGCTCTCTCTCTCTGTTTTTCTCTCTGACAAATAAATAAATAAAATCTTAAAAAAAAAAAAAAAAGGAAAACTTGCTTTCTCATCCATCAGCTTCCTTTTCTGCTTACACCGACCCTATGATATAGGGACTTAATGTGCATTTCATAGGTGGAGAGACAGGGAAGGAAAGTGGCTAAAGAAACAGGCTCTGAGCTCTTCCCAAGTCTGCATTAGTTTCCCAAGTTGGAGATCAGCATTTAGGGGGATAGGGACCCTAAGTTTTCTATGAAGCTGTACTCTTTGATCCTTCCTTCCACCCTTGGGCATCCCTACCTTATTCTCTACCCTGTACCATTCTGCCTTCCCCAGACTGATCTCCCATGTGGCTAAAGCAGAGTTTAGGTGAGATGCCACACCACTCGTCCAGAGTGCCCATCCAGTCAAAGAGGTATTCTGAATTATTCAGGAGCCTCGGCTAGCAAGATGGGGGCGGGGAGGAGAATGGGAGCAGGTGTTCCCGCATCCCAAGCATGGCAGCTGCACAGGAAGTGACCCCAGAGGCTGGACCATCTTCAGCTGACTTCTCTCTCTCTCTGTCCCCACCTGGAGAGAAACCAGAGAAATTGCAAGCTGGTGGTGCAGACGGGAGAGGACCCTCGGTAGGGGTAGGTGGGAGGAGGGAGAAACGTGAGGGTGCTTGGTAACCACAGGTCCCAATTCCTGAGTGCTTCTAATATGCTACACCTTAGCTCCTTTGCTCTCCACAATAACTTTGTGCTCTTATTGTTATTTTTTAGTTGGAGAAAGAGAGAGGTGAAATAGCTTGCCTAGAGTTCACAGTGAGCCAAATGTTTGCATCCCCCACCCTGCCCCCAGAATTCATATGTTGAAAACCTAACCCCTAATGGGATGGTATTCAGAGGCCTTTTGGTAGGTAATTAGGGTTAGAAGATGTCATAAGGTTAGGGTCTTCATGATGGCATTGGTGCCCTAACGAGTAGAGAACAGAGAGCCTGTTCCCTCTGCACTCTTGCTTGGTCAACACCTTCCCCCACCACCCCCACCATGTGAGACATGCAGCAAGAGGATGGCCATCTATTACCCAGAAGGAGGACTCTCACCACAGATGGAATCTGCTGGTGCCTTGACCTTGGATTTTCCAACCCTCAGAACTGGGGAACATAAATGTTTGTTGTTCGGGGCACCCGGGTGGCTCAGTCATGAAGCATCTGCCTTTGGCTCAGGTCATGATCCTAGAGTCCTGGGATTGAGCCCTGCATCAGGCTCCCTGCTTAGCGGGGAGCCTGCTTCTCCCACTCCAGCTCCCCCGCGCTCTTGTTCCATCTCTCGCTGCCTCTCTCTGTTATGAATAAATAAATTCTTTTAAAAAAATAAATGTTTGTTGTTTAACCCATCCAGTCTATGGAATTCTTGAACTGAGTTCAATACATAAATTACGGCTCCAGGATTCAAACCCAGGTTTGGGTCTTCAGAGTAAGCACACACTTTCCACCGTTCCCCTCCTTTCACTTGGGACTCACGCCTCTGGGACAGGGGGACAACCTGTTCCTCTGACCCTCCCTTTTCAGGGTCCCCATGGCCGCTCAGGACCCCAGCTAGGTCTGAGATGCAACCCTCCCTCCATTAAAAGTAACTCCTGGGAAGCTTCTAGAAGTGAAATTACCAGGTGTGGAATTGTAAGTGGGGAAGAGAAAGTTTGGGGTTCTGGGCAGGGGGGTCCTCAACCTCTTCCTTCGAGGCCTTTGGAGTAGGGGGAAGTGTTTGAAAGTGCTGTTAAAAATGCAGCCTCTGGAGTTGGGGTTGCTGGATCTAGCAAATAAAAAACAGGATGCCCAGTGAAGCTTGAATTTCAGACAAACAATGAATACTTTTTAGCCTACGTATGTCCTTTTCAGTATCAGTCTGTACTAAAACAGTGTTTGTTCTTGGTTTAAAATTTAAAATGGAACTCAGGTGTCCTGTATTTTATGTGGCAATCCTACCTGGAGTCAAATCACCTGGGCTTCAACACCAGGTCAGCCGCCACTTAGCTGTGTGAGTTTGGGCAAGTCGGTCACCCCCTCAGTGCCTCAGCGTCCTCATCTGCAAAGGATGGCTGAGGAGCCTAAAGGAAATCATGCCTACTGCAAAGCACGTTCCAACTGTTTTCACTTTTCTTCTTCTTTCTTTATAGATTTCACACAGATGATCCTCTTGCTCCTTACTTTTCCTGGTATGTGGTCCCCAAGCCATACATTGGGGCAGTGGGAGCCTGTTGGATCCACAGAGGAGGAGAAAGAGGGCTCATGTCTGTCCTTTATGTTCCTACTGTGTGCTTATCCTTGCTAGGCATGCTATTTGCCTCATTGGGCCATCACAACGCTACAAGACAGTTGCTGTTCTTCTTCTGTTTTTTACAGATGGAGAAATGAAGGCTTGGAATGATGAATGAACTTGCCCAAGGTCACCCGGCCAACCCGGGAGCCTGGGCCTCTATGATGCTCATCCCTATGGCTCTGCTTCCCCCACCTTCTCCATCCTCCTCACTTGGTACCCAAGTTCTAGCCGACTGAGGGGAACCCCCTACCCGGGTTTGGGGAGCAAAGATGGGAAACAGCAGCCTAAGTGAGGAGGCCTGGGGCCTCCCTCCCTGGGGCCAGGGAGCTCTTGGGCTCCCTGGGTCTGGCTAAAGCACCACCTTTGGGTCTCCCTCCCTCTGCATCCCTCCCCAGCCCAGCCCATGCTGATAGCTTGATCCTGCAGTAAAATGTGTTTCTCTCTGATATGCCCAGTTGCATGTCCACTATGCATGCTAATGAGTGAGCGGCCAGGGCTTGCCAGCAATTTGCTCCAGTTCTGGGGCTCACTGTGAGTTTATTTATTTTTTATATTTATACCTTGTGTGTGGAGATGGCTGACGTGGAGTAGGAGCAGGGTCTGGAAAAGAGGCCCAGCAGAAATGGAAGGAGGAGAGAAACCAAAGCTAGAAGTCAGGAGGGGACTCAGGGAGCCGTCTCTGTCATCCTTCCACCTTCCGACAGGACTGCACCTAAAGGAGACCAGCAGCTCAAAAGGATAACCCTTCTAGCACACTCCTGGCAGTCTTTGGAGGCCTGTCCGGTAGGGATCAGCAAGCCTGTGTTGAAAAGGAACAAATCAAGGCTCTAGGGGTAATGGGATACATTGCTTCTTCCAACCCGAATCTTTTGACTGTAGATGATAAGGACTGGGGCATCATCTTGCCTCCCCAACTCATGTACTGAGCAACTGAGGCCTGGAGAGGGGAAGGCACCCAGCCAAAGTCACACAGTGAGTGTGAAGTGGAACCAGGACCAACACCGGGGCTTGTTGACTGCCAGTACCCACATCTCATGATCGCACCCATAAAAACCTGGCTAGGAGGGAGTGTTCTCCCCCCTCTCCCACCCACCATGTCTACCAAGGTAGGAGGAATCCATAAACCACCTGAAAGCTCCTCCCATAGAGTTCTCCCCAAATTCTTGGTAATTGACTACTCACATCTCCCTGAGTTCTAACTGCACTTGCCCCCTTCCTGCCACCCCCTCCCCATTTGCTTGTCACTTTAAGGAAGATGGCTCCTAAGCACTCAGTAAACATTTGTCCTAAGCAACTTATCAACATCTGTAAGGGTGAATGAAGATGAACACACACCCACAGACCCCACAGACCCCGGAGAAATGCTCACATGCATGTCACCGGGAGACATGCGCAAGGCCACTCATAGCAGCACTCTTCATTATAATAAATAAAATGTGTGACACTACCTAAATGTTCATGATCAGGAGAACAGATAAATAAGTTGTAGTGTATCTGTACAACGGAATACCACATAGCAGTGAAAATGAATAAAGCTATGGCTGCCTGTGTTAACCCAGACACAGACATGATGTGGAGTCAGAAAGCCAGTCACTAAGCATACACAGAAGGCCACTAGTGCAAAGTTTTCAACACATTGACATCAGGAGAGTGGCTACTGTGGAGAGGGTTAAGTCTGAGAATGGGGGGCGCCTGGTGGCTCAGTGGGTTAATCATCTGTCTTTGGCTCAGGTCACGATCCAGGGGTCCTAGGACTGAGCCCTGCATCCTCACTGGGCTCCCTGCTCAGTGGGGAGCCTGCTTCTCCCTCTCCCTCTGTCCCTCTCCCTGCTCATTCTCCCTCTCGCAAATAAATAAATAGGGTACGCAGAGAGCTCTGATGATATCTGTGATATTTTCTTTCTGAAGCTGAATGAGGGATAATGGGGTTTATTATGTTATTCTTGAGACCATTGTGCATATCTGGAATATGTCAGTCTAAAAACAAACAAATGGAAAGAAGAAATAGATGGCTAAATGAATGAATGAAGGCTGCTTCCCTTCAGCCAGAGGCTTAACTCTCCTGCCTTTCCTCTGTTTTGTGGGTGTCTCTCTTGGACTCATGGGAGCTTCGGAGCTCATCTAAGCTGGGCTGAAATCCTGGCTCTGCCCCTTCCTGCCTCGTGATGTGGGGACCCGATTCCTTCCCCGCCCTATGCACCTTGGGAAGCAATTTGTGAGCCTTCACTAAGAGGACGGAATGTCTTGGAGTTTTTCTAGTCCCACCCCCCATTTCAAAAGTAAGGCCCGAATGGAAACCTCAGCCCCCACTGTGGAGCTTGGGACATAACTGCTCCTTACCCTCCCTCCAGGCACGGCCAGGGAGGGAGGCCTCCCAGAGGGCAATCAGGACATCAGGACAACAGCACTGGTGAGAAAGAAGGGAGACAGCGCCACGCTGAGGCTGGGCCAGAGAAGGGGGTGTTCAGATTTGCCTGAAGGGTCAGGCCCCAATGGGAAATCTTCGTTAGGTGGGGATCTGCCCCTACCAGGGGTCCCTGGCTCACAGCTCTAGGACTTGTGGCAAGAGTAGCCTACCCAGAGGTGTGGCTTGGAGTAGAACTCACACCTGTGGATAGGGATGAGGGAGGATGGAGGGGAGGAGTTGCCTCGGGAGGACAAATTTAGATCCAGTCAGAATTTCTGACGATCAAAGGCCACAGGATAGAGGACAGGCTGCCTTGAGAGAGAAGGAAAGCAAACTGTCTGGACTCTCCTACCCTGGGACTCCATGGTATTATGATTGCTAGAGATTGTTGAACCTCAGAGTTGGGCCGAATTATAGCTGGTTCTTCAGAAGGCGATTATCTGGATGAAGAAGTAACAAGGGAGGGTGCCTGGGTGGCTCAGTAGTCATTAAGCGTTTGCCTTCAGCTCAGGTCATGATCCCCAAGGTTCTGGGATCGAGCGCCTAGGATCGGGCTCCCTGCTCGGCGGGAAGGGTGCTTCTCCCTCTTCCTCTCCCCCTGCTTGTGTTCCCTCTCTTGGTGTCTCTTTCTCTGTCAACTAAATAAAATCTTTTTTTAAAAGATTTTATTTATTTATTTGACAGACAGATCACAAGTAGGCAGAGAGGCAGGCAGAGAGAGAGGAGAGGAAGCAGGCTCCCTGCTGAGCAGAGAACCTGAGGTGGGGCTCCATCCCAGGACCCTGGGATCATGACCTGAGCTGAAGGCAGAGGCTTTAACCCACTGAGCCACCAGGCACCCCAAATAAATAAAATATTTTTTAAAAAGAAGGAGCAAGGAAGTAGGGTGGCAAAGAAGGCATCTATGGGATGCTGCAACACCTTGCTAGACACGGAGCCTGTTCCTCCTCCCAGCCCCCCTGCTCTAACTGGAATACTACCGTCCCCATTTTCCAGATGAGGAAACTGAGGCCCACAGAGGCTCAGCAAAGCAAAGGTCTGAATCCAAAACCTGGGCTCTTCACACCCCACACTGACTTCGTGCTGCCTTGGCCCTCTCTCCTCTTGGCCTGGTCTTGGGTGGGCTGTGGTGGAACAGCGGTGGTCTGTCCCACCAGTTACTACCAAGAGAGGGGGCCAGAGAGACCACTGTGGAGGCCCTGTAGCCCAGCCAGCCCCCAGGCCTCTGTTGTTCTTGGGCCCCAGCCGGGCACTCCTCAGGTGGGTGGTGGGGCCTCAGAGCTGGCGTCTGCTACAAGCCTAGGTCCCCTGCGGAGAACCCCTTCAAGGGCAGCCCTTGGCCCCACTCTAATTATACAAACAATTTTTCTCGGCTTCTCCAAATAAACAGTGTGCAATCTGCAGGCCACGGCATGCTGGGAAACCTGAAATGAGAAGCTGCTGCTAATGGGCTCCTTAGCTTCAGGGCTAAATGGATTGCTTAGGAGTCCGGCCCTGACCAGCCCCTGCTGTCTTCCTGACCAGTATCTTCTATACCGTACTATGTACCCTACACCACCCGTCTCTGGGCCCACCCCCTCCGTGAATGCCCACATGCTTGCAGCCCCCAGGGTGACAGAACTGCAGGTTGCATGAAGAATTTACAGTTCTGAGCCCTGCAGGCAAGGCTTCGGCAGCCAGGGTTTCAAGGGAGGGGTTGTGTGCATAGGGATGGGCGCGTGTGGGCAAGGAGGGCTGTGCAATCGGACAAGGAGAGTGCATGCGTTTGCGGGGAGAAGTGCACGTGTGTCTACAAGTAAGGGTGTTTCTCGGAGTGCAGCAGGATTGTCAGGGGCTGAGTTGGCTCAGGGAGCAGAAGTTCCCGGTGGGGTAAGTGCACAGTGTATGTACGGGAGGGTGGGGACCCCAACACAGGGTTCGTGAGCAAGCAGACAGAAGAAGCTACTGCTAAGACCCCCTCCTCCAGCTCTGTATGGGTTCCCAGACACTTGCACATTCATGGCTCATCCCAAAAAGCCTGTGAAGAAGAGTCCCTCCCAGTTCATCAGAGGTCACACAGCTCAGAATTGGAATGCAGTTTCCTTACTTCCAGAGTGATGTATCTGGCCTCATTTGCTACCCTGAAATGTGTTTTTTTGTTTTGTTTTGTTTTTAATGTCGGAAGGGCTTCTCTTCCGAAAACCTTAGCTCTGAGGGAAGGGATCATTTTGTTCATCACCACGTGACAGGCTCTTTAAGTTTGTGGTCTCCAGAGCCAAACTGCTAAATTTAAGCCCATTTCTGTCACTTGTTTGCTGTATGACCTCCAGCAAGTTATGTAGCCTGTCTGGGTGTTGCTTTCCCCATCTGTAAGATGAGGGTGCTAATCGCACCGACTTCCTCAGCTTGCTGCGAGATCTGGTGAATGCAGGTGTACAAAACACCTAAAACAGTGCCTGGCACAGGGCAAGAGCTGAGAGCTGGTTGGCTGCTGGCATCATTATTCCTTTTCTTTACTTGGCCTCTCACAGTGCTTGGGTACCGTAGATGTGTAAGATGCAATTTTGCAGGTGAATGATAAACCCACTTGTGTCACATTACTGACTAGAGCCAGTGGGTTAAAGTATTCCCACACCAGCTGACACTTTGGCCATTTAACAGGATCTTTCACTACTCGGTACTTCCTGAACCCCTTGGAAAGTCCATCCCCATCTGGCGTGTGTGTGTGTGTGTGCGTGTGTGTGTGTGTGTGTTTCTGAGGAGGGACAGGAGCTGAACTGGGTTTGATGGGGCTTCTGGGCCTCTCAAGCTTGGCTGTCTGTGACTCCCCAGGTGTTGACTCCTCTGGGTCCCCATTCATAGGCCCCCAACCCCCCCCCATTGATCCCTGGCTAGCAGCATCCCTCTCCTCAGTTTGTGCCCCCCATATCAAAGCTCTGCATCCCCCCCCACCCCCTCCCACCATTCAGCCCTCACTATATATCATCAGAGAAATTCTCCCTTCGGGCTGAACTTTCCATGCTCTCCCCCTTGAAGGAGACTATTGGAGAGGAAGGTATATTTAAATCCATTCAGATGGTTTTGAGTTACCAGAGGGAACTGAAGAGGGAGAAAATGGAAGGGGAGAGAGGCAACAGAGCAAGTGAGAGCCAGCTTGACAGAGTGCACAGAGTAGGGGAAAAAAGGAAATAGGAGCGCTTGGAGAGAACGATTCTTTTTCTGCTCTTCCCCCTCAAACACCAGGAGACAGAAAATTGCCAATGACCTGGCCGTCAAAGTTTTTAATGTTGTTTGTGACCAAAGAGGACTACATGAAGTACAGGAACAGTGGTAGTGTGCGGCCTTTGGGAGGACACCCAGGTGACCCCAGTTTTGGCTACGCTCTGCCGGAAACTCGTTGCGTGATCTTGGACAAGTCTCTCCTCTTCTGAGCCTCAGCTTCCTGACATACACCATAGGAGGTGGCTGGGGATACAGACAGGGGAATTGGCTTAATGAGTGCCCATGGTAGGGCGGGTAGTATTACTGTCCCCATTTAATGATGAGGAAACTGAGGGACAGAAAAGTAAGTTGCTCAAGTTTACCCGATGAAATGATAGACCCAGAATTTGAACCCAAGGCAGTCTGGCTCCAGAGGCTGCACGCTTAATGGACTCTACCACCTCCCACTCTTCTAGAGCGACCTGTAAAGATCCCTCAGCGGCATGACCTTGGACCAGTCATTTCCCTCTCTTGGGGCCTCAGTCTACCCATGTGTAATGTCTGCTTCATTAACCTTCTTACTGGTCAGGAGCCACTAAAAAGGGAAAATCTACCCTACAGACCATCCTGCTCTAAAGGCCAGGGCGGGGAGGGTGGCCTTTGCATGCATTATCTCATTGAATCCCTCACCTAACTTCTAAACCTGAGATAACCAAGGCCCAATGAAGGCAGGTCACTTGCCCTCGGCCCCTGTGGGGAAAGGCCAGAAACCAGGGCCCAGGCTCCCGATATCTACCTTTGAGTGGTCTGTATCTAAGATGCTGGGCAACATGGCCTGGTGGTTCTCAGCCCTGTGGTACATTGGAATCACCTGAGGAGCTTTTCAAAACTTGGCCCTGGCTCCACCCCAACACAGTGAAATCAGAATCTCTGGGGATTGATCTTGGTATTTTTGTAATTCTCCCTAAATGTGTCTCTTGTGCAGCCAGGGTGGCCTGGAGAACAAGGATGAAAATATTATAATGACAGGGCAGGGGACCAAGTCCAGGCTGGGGTCAGGGCAAGGGGGAGGGAGCAGGCTAATGGGCTCTGGAGGCTCAGCATCCCATAATATCCCAGAGTTGGAGATGAGCCCTTCAAACCAAACAGCCCGTTTTACAAGGGGGAGCCTGAAGCTCACATAGGAGAGAACTCTTGCCCAAAGGACAAAGGGACACATCTGGAATTTTATTCTCTTTCCCTGACTCTTAATACAGAACACTTTCCACAGCCTCGGGGCAGGTGGGACCCATCCATTAGAGATTGCCTTGCTTCCATTTTGTAGATGAGGAAACTGAGGCTCAGAGGTGAGGAGGCCGATCTGTCCAAGAACAACACAGCTAACAAGCCATCAGAACCAGATTTCCAATGCCGCCGTGGCTGGCTTTCTCTCCCTTGCTTGACCCACTGGCCCAACTGCATTCTGGCCTGCCGTGGATAGGCAGGGAAGGGTGTCCGGTTGAAGCCTGGAGCAGGGGCCCCAGAGGTGGTCCTCTTGATCCGTCCAACCAAGGCCTTTGGGGCCCATGCTGCCTCACCTGCTCGAGCCCACGGAGAGGGTTCCAGCCTGGTGCTCAGTAGGAAGGAAGGCTTTTGGGGGCTGCAGCCCCCTCCCCTCCTCCTCCAGGCTCAGAAGAGCCTGGAATTCTTTTAACAGGAGACAAAACCTTCAATTCCAAGAGATCAGATGAAAGGCTCCAAATGCAAATGTGCGGGCTGGGAAGCTGCTGCTGAGAATAGGCTGCCTTCAAAGTGTAAATGACTAAAGGCCTCAGTCAGAGAAGAGGGGTACAGTGCCCCCCCACACCCTGCACCCTCAATTGCAATTCAGTAATTCCAGAGACCCCCCAGCATGGGACAGGGGCTGAGGGACGTTAGTGGTCTTCTGTCCTTCAGACGCCCATCTTGCTAGCCCTCTTGCTTGATGGAGGCTCTAAATTAAGTCTTAAATTGTCTTCATTCTGGTATCCCCTTACCCCCTAAACTCTCTGCCATCACCTACCTCAAAAGACTCCCGAGTTCCCTCCCCTGGGCTTAAAGGATTGGCAGGGCACTGGTGCCGTCCTCCCCTTCCAGAACCGGAGTGCCCATTTTCCTGAGCTTCACAGACTTGGGGAGAGAGGGGTAGAAGTCAAGGTGTTCAGGGGGAGGGACGGCCACCAGCAGAGACAGGGACACTAGAAGTGTTTGGGACAAAGGATAACAGAATCAGTGTGAAGGAAGCAGGAGATGCTTGGGGCAGCGTTGGATGGCTGGGTGGCCAAGAGGGCACTGGACAACCAGCCTGTGGAGCACGTTGAGGGTTGTTTAAAGAGCCTAGCTTTATTGTAAGGGCAGGAGAAGGTGTTGAGTAAGGGCAGGTGTTGAGTGGGGGTGTGGTACCATCTGATTTACTTCTTTTTTTAAAAAAAGATTTTATTTATTTATTTGAGAGAGAGAGGGAGGGAGAGAAGGCACAAGCTGGGGGAGGGGGCAGAGAGAGAGAGAGCAGCCGGCTTCCCGCTGAGCAGGAAGCCCAACGCAGGGCTCCATCCCAGGATCCCAGAATCATGACCCAAGCAGAAGGCAGATGCTCAACCAACTGAGCCACCCAGGCACCCCCTGATTTACATTTTTGCACCACCCCTCTGGCGGCTAGGTGAATTATTTATAGGGGTCAGCAGAAGAATTGGTAAGAACAGGGAAGAGGCTGCCTGCTTTGGCAGGAGTGATGATGGCCACGTGGGCTCAAGAGGGAGCTGTGGAAGGGGAGAGCACTAGCCTGGCCTGGGAATACCTAGATAGCAGGTTCTGGGTAGGAGGGAAGGGTGCCGCATTGGGCACTGCATTCGCAGTGTGTTCTCTGCACTCCTGAGGTGTCCTTCACATAGACTCCCTCAGGGGTATTGGGAGAACGTAGCGGCAACTCTCACCCAGAGCATTTAACCAAGGCCCAGAACTTCCACCTTGACTGCCGGTTCTACCTTCCCCACAATGGACAGTTCCAGAGAAGGTGTTGACCTCCCGCTTTGCTCTCCGCCATTCCCTTCCCGAGACAGGCTGCTGGGTTTTGCCTGCTTTCTTCCTTCTCTCCTTCAGAAGGTCTTCCCTCTGAGGCAGTCGCCTCACTGAGTCGTGAAGCTCACTGTGGGGGTGGGAGGGGGCCTGCAGAGCTAGCTCTGTGCCTTTGGGCAAATGACTGCCCCCTTCTAGTCCCCTTCACCTTTTCCTTGTCTACAAGGCTGGCATAACAAGGAAAGGAGGTGGTGGCCTGCCAATAAGTACTCGAGGGCAAAAGTGCTGGGGAAGAACCTTCCCCCACGCAACATACCAGCCCTGAACTGGCTTCTTCCTGGCAACTTGACCCCCAGCTCTTTCCCCAGCTCTCCCCCCATACTCCACACCTTACTGTGGCCCCAAGCATGGCTTCTTCTCTTTCTTTCCTTTGAACGGTTTTCCCTATTGGGCACCTTCTGCCCATTTTCCAGATGGAGAAAAAGACTCGAAGAAGGAAAGCCGTTGGCCCCAGCCCTAAGTCCCTCCAGAGCTGGGGAGCCATGGTAGGACGTCAAACCTACCTTCCAAAGCTCCTAGGATCAAACTGCACCCTAGGCCTCGTCCTGAGCCCAGGGAGGGTTTAGGGCAACAAGCCCTGATACGCAGATAACAGACTTTGATTCCCAAAGGGACTGGGACTCGGTACAAAATGAAATCTCTTTCCCTGTGGCAACACAGCAGGCTCCTGACAAGGGCGCCCCAAAGCCCAGAACACCGGTGGTTCCTTCTACCTCCCCAGTCCCCAATACCATGTCCTTAAGCAGCATCTTTCAGAAACTTGAGCATATGGCGACAAGGAGATAGGGGCCTAGAGCCCAAGGAGCTCACAGATCCAGGAACAAATAGCCAGGAGGGCGCACAGCTTTGTCCTGGGACTAGAGCAGGGGCAACTGTGACCCCAAAGGGCCTGGCTTGCCCTGGAAGCATCTGATAGGGGTGCAAGAGGGAAAACTGTGGAGGAGGGGTCCTGCGGCAATGGTCAAGACCCCAGGTGGCCACGGTAACTGGCCCTATCTGAGCAGTCTGCCCCGCCAGTGGGGCACCATGAAGAGGACCACGGGATAAAGAGGGAAAGCCTGGAACCCTGGGGTAGGACAGTGACAGGAGAGTCCTTTAGCACAGGAATGATGGATGTTTCTGGAGATACGCCTTAGGGGAGTCCCGTAGCCCCTTTGGGCCCCTATCTCCTTATCTGGGTGCCAAGCTGCTGGCAGAGATCTGGCCTGGCGCTGTCTGGAGCAGTGGGGTGATTTTCTTTCCTGTTGTCAGTCAAAAGCCCGCTGAAGACTGAAGCGCAAGTAGCTGGGCAGGCTAGGAATGCGTGCACTTGGTAGGCCCAGCCTAGGAGAGCTCATGACACTGCTCATCTACCCCAATGAGCCACATCTGCCAGGTGGGGGGTGGAGGGGGGGCAGGGTGTCCCACATCTGCTCCCCACATTGCCCATCTCAGCCCCTACTGCTGCCCGGAGGAAGAGGCAACCCAGCCAGGAGAGACAAGAGGAGGGAAAGAAAGAGAATGAGCGACGCTTGGGAGAAGGTGAGGGGTGGAGGTGGTTGCACAGAGAAGGCCCAGAGCAAGAACATGGGCAAGGGTGGGGTCCCACATTGCAGCTACCAAAGCTCCCTACCCAGAGGATCTATCTGTGAAGAAAGGCTGAGGGAAGGGAAGGGAGGCCGAGAAGGAGAAAGATGGAGAGTAAGGAGTCAAGGAGGCACCAGGACAATGAGTTGCCTAGAGGCCCATCAGAAAGAGCAGGGAGACCATGTAAGGATTGCGGGGGTGGGGGGGTGGCTGGTGGCATGCAGAAACAAAGAATGGAAGAGAAAGGCCGGGAGTGGGAAGCAGGACATAAAGCAAGGAAAACCAGTGCGGGAGTTTGGAAACTCCAGTTTGCTTTTTGAGCCCTTGTGCCTTGGCTAGCCGGACTGCCCCATAAACCTTGGGATTAATGGCCCTGTTGTCCTGGGCTGGCCGGCCACCTAATGGGAGCCACCTGGTTGGCTGTGGGCCCTGGCCCCACCCCAGCCTCGGGCCCAGGGGCTCCCGCAGAAATGGCTTTATTTGCAAATTTACACTTGGGGAGCAACACGGGGACTAGGGACTAGGACGGTTCGCCCTGGTCCTCCAGGAAACTAAGTTGTACCTCCTGTACCCAAGCCTTCCTTGCATATTACCCCCAGCCTCTACCACAGAGCACCCACCTGGGAGATGGCCCCATTTTCTCTCTGTGGGAGCAGTTCAGAAGGGCAGAGGGAGCCCAGTGTCCCTGGAGAGCCCCTCGGTGGGAACCCCATGGAGGGGACTCTGGATTCCCAGAGTAGTTCACCTGTCTTGCCTCTGAGTCCCTTCTAGGACTCTGCAATCCCACAGTCCTCTGCCCGCAGGGCCAGCCACGGTGGCATGGCCGCCTCCAGCAACCACCGGTTCTAGCCCATTCCTCCTCCTTGCTGTGGCATGAGGCAGAGGCTGAGGCAGAGGCAAGCTGGCAGGTAGGAGGTGCGATTACCCTCATTTCATAACTGGTTTAAGAGAGGCAGAGGGAGAAAGTCGGGCTCAGGAACCAAGAGGGACGGGGTGGGGGGGTGGATAGAAATGAGTAATCAGGGCTTTGCCTTGGAAAAGGAGGACAGAAGGAGTGGGTGAGCTGGCTGGAGGGAATATGGATGTGTGGTGATGCACTGTGGGGTGGGGGGCAGGAAGAGCTCCCTCTACAGAGACAGAGGGGGAAGAGTTGGGAGCAGGTAGAATGAGGCAGGCCCTGAGGCTGGGAGGAGCGGCCAAGGGCAAAGTGCTGTTCACTGAGGATCACAGGTCGGCCTGCTAGTGCTGGATCCAACTGGCCACAGGCTCCTCATCCTGTGAGGGAGAAGCTGGCCCGAGGAAGGGGGGATGTATGAGACTGCACAGCTTTCCCCACAGGAGTGCACAGGAACACACACATGTACACACACATAAACTCAACCATGAGGATCTAGTCTATTCTAGTTTCACTTGGCTCAACACCCGAAGATGGTTTCTAGAGAGACGCCTGGGTAGCGCAGCCAGTTAAGCATCTGCCTTCAGCTCAGATCATGATCCCAAGGTCCTAGGATCGAGTCTCACATCAGGCTCCTTGCTCAATGGGAGTCTGCTTCTCCCTCTGCCTGCTGTTCCCCCTGCTTGTGCACTCTCTCGCGCTCTGAGAAATAAATATATAAAATCCTTAAAAAATAGATGGTTCTAGAAATGCAATATTAAACCTGGAAGGATCCAGGGAGGCCTGGACATATGTGGAGGCACATGAAGGCCTCTGATGGATAAGAGAAGTGAGGTAGGTGAAGGGGCTTCCCACAGTCACTCTGAGAGCTCAAGGGAACCTGGAGGACCTGGGACCAGAGCCTGCCTCTCCTGTAGCTGGAGGGAGTGTGGATCTCCGAGACTAAGTAAGAGGCCCCCAAGATGAGAGGACGCAGAGCCACCAGGGTGGTGAGGAAGGACACTAGGATTACTCACATCAATTAAGCATTCACTATATGCCAGACACGTGCCATATACCTGTCAGAATGTGTGTTGGCCCCCTGAATTCTCACACACATCACGTGAGGTAGAAATTAGAGTTAGGCCCCCCTGTTACTGACAAGGCTCAAAGAGGTGAAGGGACTTACAACGAGTAAGTAGAAGATCCTAGTTTGTCAGAGTTCAAGTTCAGGGCCTCAGTCCTACTGGGACCCCGGGCCCCCGTGCTGGCCAGGAGAGGGAGGCAGGATGGATGGGCCCGGTCACTGGGTCAGCTCCTGATCAGCGCCCCCAGCATTTAGGGAGGACAGTCTAAGTACCGTCTTTCCTGCGGTCCTCTCCTGGAAGAAGGGCCCCTTGCCGGCCAGGGCTGCCCACCAGACCGTGAGGACAGGGAGCTGTCATTCCTTCTGCTTCAGAACAAATATCTCTGACCTCACCCACAGCATGGCTGCATATGGGCTCCTGGGGAAGTCCAGAGATGTGGGAAGTTGTGCGCTGAGCCCCCAGGTGGGCCCAACTCCAGCCTTTTCCTTTCAGCTCCGCTGAGTGAGTGACACAGTCCAAGTCCCTTTCCAGCCCCAGGCCTCAGTGCCCCCATCTGGCCCATGATGGTGCGTCTATGTTGTCTGCGGGCTCTGCCAGCTCTGACAGTCTAGGAATCTATGACATAAGCACATGGAAAGAGAACTGACAGTCTCGGGCAGGCCATGCCAAGCACCAGATGAGGAGCGCTACAGCTTCTCAGTGTGGACATGGTGTTTGTGGGAAGCGAGGTCATGAGTAGGGTATCCAGTGAGGACAGATGGGCCCTCATTCATTCCTTCCAATGAGTGTGCATATGCTAAGCACCTACTGTGTGCCGGGTACTCTGCTGGGTGCTACTGATGTCACAGGGGGCCCTTCTCCTCCAGGAACCATACCCAGATCAACTGCATTACCTTGGGGACCAGTGACATGACAGACGGGCCTGCTTTGCCTATCCCAGTCATCAAGTCTCTGCCTTTCTCTTCCTCTTGCTCCGCCTCCTCCTCCTCCTCCCACCTCTCTTAGGTTTTGCCTTTTCACTTTTCTCTTTGTCTTTCCCCCCTCCCCTATTCGTAGTTCTGTCCACCCTCCTCCCCTGCCTTGAGTCTCACTAGTGATGGGAAGAGGGGTGGGAATTCCCACTTGAGCTCCCGTCAGCCCCGATGAGGACTTTTGGAAACCAAGGGAAGGATCATATTAGATAAGACTGGCCAAGCCCCAGCCTGGTAGCCATGGCCCCAGGGTCGTGGGGAGGGGCACCTGTGTGTGTAGGCCCCCATCAATGAGAGTCTGATCCAATGCTAGAACTACTCTCCCTTCCCCAGTCGAAAGGTAGGTTTGGGTTACAGTGGGGAAGACAGATTCCCCAGGGAAGGCTGATGAGCACAGAGTCGGGGACTCGGACCAGGAAAATGGCTTTTGGACAGATGCCACCTGTTCATTTCATGCCTGGAATTCCAACGGGGACTGGAGTTGAGGTGTCTGAGATGAGATGAAAAGAGAGCCCTGGGAATGGAATCCATCAGCAGACCTGGGTTCGAGGCCTCACATATGTAACCTTGGCTGAGCCTCTGTTCCTTTAAGTGTGAATAGAGATAATGCCAGTCACCCAGAGCGAGATCTAAGTGATCCAACCAAAGTGCTAGCACTTTACAAATGAGAGGGATGGCTGATCCCTTCCAGAGGCCAAGGACAGCGGGGCCACAGTGCTAGGGAACGGGGTCAGACTCTCGGCTAAGTGAGGGTAGAACCGGGAAGGAGAACTCTGTGAGGATTCAGAGCAGCAAGAGAAGATCACTGTGGGGGTGGGTCAGTGTGGGCACTGGAGTGGGGGGGGCTGCTGTGCTGTAGCCACCAACGGGGCAGCAGAGGTGTCTTGTCCTCTGGCGGGAGCAGGGCATGATTCATTTTGCAGTCGTGCCCGGCACACCTCGCTGTGTGCAGAGACGGTCTGCTTATGGGGGTAAGAGCAGATACTTTTGAGTCAGAGAACACAGGGCTCAGATCTCAGTACAGTCCCTCCCTAGCTGGGTGGCCTTGGACCAGTCAGTTATCCTCAGAGCCTTGGCTCCCTTCATCTGTGCAAGTGGGCCTCTCAGGCCTTGTTTGTTGGGCTTGCCTGGTTCCTGGCATGAGTTTTCAAGTCCCTCATCTCTATACTGAGGCCTCAGTTTCCCCCTTATTCCAGAATGGAGTCTGGACCAAATGATGTATCAGATTCCAAGCAGCCCTAAGGTGCAGAAATGAGCCTCAGTTATCATCTGTGTTTTCTCTCTGGATCCAGTGAGTCAATCACCAGCAAGAATTTGATTGGGTGGGTGCTCTCTTAGGTGCTGGGGAATGGGGAAGGAGGGCCTTACTGGAGTGATGGGATGGAGGGCCCTGGGCCCTTAGAAACAAGGCTGCCAGCCTTCTCTCTCCCACAAGATGGCCTGTTAGAGCCCAGGTCAGCCCCTGAGCGTGACCGGGGGGCCACGACTAGAGACCCCACTGTCCTTGCGGCCTGTTTGGGCTTGCCCAGCACTCCCCGGGCTGCCCGGGGCCTGGTCCGTGGCAGGGTGGTCCCCGGGGGTGGGGCTGGGGTCTGGCGGGGACCCCATTGCCAGAGTGAGACTGGAGGCAGATCTGGGGCTGGGGCTCGGGAGCTTGGTTCCAGCAGCTGGGAGCAGAGAAGGCCCACTGGCCCAAGACCATGTGTTTCTCTTCCTCAGGAAGCACAAAGAAAGACTTAAAGGATTTAGACCTCAGGGGGAAAGAAAGAGAAGAGAATTAGAACCCAAATCCACATCTGGCCTGACAGTATGTCCTAACCCTAAACTCTCTGCACACCAAAAGGTGGGGGGCTGGGGGTGGGCAGTAGGAGAGAAGCTGGTTGCTCTCTCCAGTCTGCCTTTCTGGTGACATCACTGACTACAGAGGCAACCACAGGAGGCAGGGCTGACCACTCCCATCTGGGTCCGCCCAGACAGAGGAAGGAGAGAGGATGGGGCTTCTGGAGGAAGCTGCAGTTCCTCTTGGACACAGTGGAGATCCCCTCAGGACTTCCTTCTCAGCAGCAACAAAACAGGGCCCATCTTGCTCCCCTGCATGCAGAGTGATACTGTGATCGAGCTCTCTACAGAGAAAGGGGTGAGGCAGACACGCATGCCACCCCTTTGGAGTAGATGTTCTGCATGTTGATATCCCCAGGGTTAGTGTCACTGATTCTGCTCCCCGGGGCAGGGCCAGGGGTGGGGGGTGAGCAATGGCCAACAGTCCCTCCAAGTCTCCTCCAGCGGTTCAGAGGCATTTCCAACCGAGACCTGCAGCAGAATCAGCGCAGGCAGGGGCCCTCCCACTTTGCTCTACAGGGGAAGGGACTGGCAGGGTCACCAGGGAGCCAGGAGCAGTGGTGGGACTTGCCCTGATTGGGCATGGAACCTCTTCCCTTGGCCTCATCATCTCCTGAAAAGCACAAGGAAACGGAGTCCTCAGAAATAAAGGAGAACTGGTCCTTTGCACTGGGGTGGGCGGATGGCAGTTCTCCACATGAATAGTTAGTTGTTTGATGATTGTATGAAGGCACGCATAAATGAATGAATGAATAAATGAAAGAAGTACCCAGTGTTGGTGACCCACAAACTTCTGGCAGCTTGATGTCCTGCCGGAAGTAGTGTAACACGGGGAGCATGCCCTGCCAGCCACCCACACCAACGTCCCCTCCTTCTTCCCTTCTTCCTTCTGCCCAGGCTTTTGCCACATTTTCCTGTCCCCCTCCTCCCCCACTACTCCTCCCTGGCTCCTACCCAGCCCACCAGCTCCAAAGTCCCTGTCTCCTCTGCCTCGTGTGTGTGTCTGCTTGCGTGTGCAGCACAAAACCCACAGGCTATGAAACAAAGCAGGAGCTGCCTCACTCACGCTGTGCCTTTGATGTCTCCTTCCTGGCAGCTGTGGGACGCTGAGCCACCCTCCGCAGGCTTGGGTCCCCGGGGAAGGGATGGGTGTCGGTTGAGAAATTCCACACACAAAAGGACCAGGCCAGCAGGAACATGGGTCAGGGGAACCCAGCAAGCAGGAGACCTGGTAGGGAGGGCTGCCCTGCTGGATGGACCTGGGAGAGGTGTGTCTCTCCCTCAGCAGCCTTGCATCCAGGGGGGTCTTTAGGGACTAGCTGCTAACATGATCTGTAAATCACAACACCTGCCCCTCACATTAGTATAGCAATCAGGAGTGACCAAGTACTTTTGCATCCATTTGTCTACTCAATCTGCGCTATGGCACAGTTGGAAAAAGCTTTGGGGTCATGATGCTTGGGTTTGAATCCTGCTTCTGCTGCTGGGACATAGGGAAAGTCACTCATACCCTCAGAAGTTCAGTGTCTGCATCTTTAAAATGACGATAAGAATAACAATGCCTGGGGCACCTGGGTGGCTCAGTCTCTTAAGCATGTGCTTTTGGCTCAGGTCAAGACCCTGGGGTCCTGGGATCGAGTCCCACATCCACCTCCCTGCTCAGTGCGGAGCATGCTTCTCCCTCTACCTTTCACCCTCTACACTCCTCCCCCCCCCAGCTCGTTCTCTCTCTCTCTAACAAATAAATAAATAAATTTTAAAAAAGGAATAACAATGGCTGGGGACGCCTGGGTGGCTTTGTTGGTTAAGCGACCCTCTGCCTTTGGCTCAGGTCCTGATCCCAGGGTCTTGGGATCGAGTCCCAAGTCAGGCTCCCTGCTCAGTAGGGAGCCTGCTTCTCCCTCTCCCTGCCCCCCCCCACCTGTGTGCGCACACGCATGCACGTGCATTCCCTCTCTCTCCATATCAAATAAATAAATAAAATCTTAAAAAAAAAAAAGAACAACGATGCCTGGCTCATGTTGTTGCCGTGGGAGTAAATGAGTCAATCCGTGTACCACACCCAGAGCAGTGGCTGCCATGCAAACATCCACTATCTGTTGAATTTGTACTGTGTGCTAGATACCATGCTACGTTCTTTTATTCACTCAGCCTTTTCAAGAAATTCCATGAAGTAGAAGACGAAGCCGAAGCTTATGAAGGGGAAGCGAACTGCCCGTAGTCATAGAAGAATGGGTCAAGTTGGGATTTGAGTCAAGTGTGTCTGTCACCACAGCCCTTGCTCCTCGGGAGAACTGAAATTCAAAATACGGCATGTGTCTGGCAACCGGGCTAGTTCACCTCCCAAGCTTTTTAGAACTTGTCCTGTGTTGACTTTGTCTCCCGGGTGCGACAGACCCACACATCTCCCATCCCCTCGGGAACCTTCCTGTCTTTTGCTGTCCTGCCTAAATGGCACAGAGGGGAGGTGTTCTTTAAGGACAAGGGAGGGGGCGGTTTAAAGCTGGGCTCTGAGCACAGTGACCCTGTCCCATGTGTCCCTGGAATACAAGTGCCCAGGCCAGCAGGAGGCAGGCATACCTGCCTGCCTGCAGATACTGGTTCTGTCTGGTCCATGTCATCACTGGCTAGGTCTGCTTTGTGCTACAGGTGCTTTACCCATGACATGTGTTGGCACCTAATCCCTGGGAGGTGGGCCCGTACTCTCCATTCCTGGCTTAAGCACCACGTAAGGTGCCCTTGCCTGGTATCAGAGAGGCTGGGGAAGCTAGTCTTAAAGGGGAAGACTACGGAAACCAAGGGAAGAGGAAGAAGCAAAGGGGGCTCCCTGGCCCCTAACCCTTGTTCCCATGGGCCCGGCTTCTCCTCCTCCCCGTACCTCTCGGCACACACTAGCCCTGCCCAGAGCCAGCCATCACCTCTGCGCTCCAGTGTCTGCATCAAAAGTGATGAGAGCAGGACCCCCTGAGCTGCCACTTCCGAGGTCTTTCCACAGGCTGGGCTGCTATTTTCAGCCTTCTAACCAGAGATCTTCTTTAAAAATAAGTAAATAAATAAAAGATTTTATTTATTTATTTGACGGAGAGAGAGACAGCAAGAGAGGCAACACAAGCAGGGGGGTAGTGGCAGAGGGAGAAGCAGGCTTCCCACTGAGCAAGGATCCCAACATGGGGCTCAATCCCAGGACGCTGGGATCATGACCTGAGCTGAAGGCAGATGCTTAACAACTGAGCCACCCAGGCGCCCCATGGCTAGAGAACTTAAAGGAGGAAACACCGAGTGAGCCCCAACTCTGCACTGGGGGGCCGGACACAGGGGCTTTGGTTTCCCCTATTTAATCCTCATGGCTCTGGAGGCAAGTATTATTATGAACATGCTACCAATGAAAACAGCTGAGGTTCAGGGAGGCAAGTGCTTCATGAGTGTCCCACAGACAGTAAGTGGTGGAGCCTGTGTTAGTCTCAGGACAAGCTCCCAAGCAAAGGGGCACGTCCACGGTGCACTGGTTCTTGGTGGGATGGGGGAACCCGGCCAACTTGAGCTCGGCAGGGCTTGAGAAATGAGGCGTGCTGGACTTTAGGATTTGTCTGGGAGGTGAGGTTTTATTCCCGTGCATGTGCACTTAAAAAAAAGAGAGACATGGGACGCCTGGGTGGCTCAGTTGGTTGGACGACTGCTTTCAGCTCAGGTCATGATCTCGGAGTCCCGGGATCGAGTTCCACATCGGGCTCCCAGCTCCACGGGGAGTCTGCTTCTCCCTCTGACCTTCTCCTAGCTCATGCTCTCTCTCACTGCCTCTCTTTCAAATAAATAAATAAAATCTTTAAAAAAAAAAAAAGAGAGAGAGACAGAAAGAGAGAGGTGACTCATTTCCATGAAAGTGTTTAGGAAACATATTCCCTGTCTTCCCTGCCTCCTTGGACGGAGCATAATCGAGCTCTTTCTAAAGTTCTGGGGGCATCGTCATTAAGGCCCCCATCATTATTAACCCTGGCTATCGTGATCTCCTCAGGCCTGTTTCCCCTGCACGAAATGGCCCCAGTTTGTTTGCGATCTTTGAGCTCTCATACCTGCTTGGGGTTGTTTTGTATTTTACTGGTTTTGCTGCCTACTCCCCTGCTGTCAGGCCGTCAACTCTCACTTCTTGACACTTTTAGTGTGCCTGCTCCCAGCAGCCCCTCTGCCCTCCTTTTGATTTACTGCTTCTAATTTGCTGTGGGCTTGGGAACCAGATAACCAAGCTTGTCAGAGTAAACAAGAAGGGAAACGCTACAGAGGGTCCTCCCACAGGTACTGGGCCTGGGCTTTAGGGGGGACAGCCCAGGGCCTAAGGAGCAGCCCCCCAGGGCTCCGTCCTAAAGCCTTTGGCCGTACATCCATTCTGTCGGGACCCTCTTCATCCTGACTTATAACAGGGGTGATCTCTGGACTGGGCTGAGTCTGAGTCCAGGCCTTACTTAGCCCTAACCTGACTGGTCTCCCTGACCCTCTCCCTGGCCACACCATTGAGGAATCTTGTCGAGCAGCTGAGTTAGAGGGATGGAGGGCCACCTTTGCCCCAGAGGCCCTGCAGAGAGGGGATCCCTCTCTCTGCCTGTCCCCAGTCCTGCCCACGGGCCGAGGGACTCATTCCAACGCTCATCACAGCCTGGAGTCCCACTGGAGGCCTCCGAGCCTGGGTCGACAGGGCCCATCTCTGCTTACATTGAGGTCTCATCCCTCATGCTCTTACAGTTGTCCCCCCACCTAAGCCCCCCAACTCTGGCAGGAAATGGGCTAAGCTGAGCCTGCCTGGCTTGCCACCTTAGCAGTCCAAGGGCCTGCTTCTCCCCCAGCCTGGGAGAGGGAGGCGCCACTGGGGGGGGAAGCACCGAGGCAGATTTAGGACTTGGGTGGAGTTTGAAGCCCCCAAAAGCCATTTTTCAACCTGAAAACTGAACCAGGCTGGTCTGGAATTGTGGCTGGAGGATAAATGTGGACCCCATGGTGTCATTTTATGGTCAATTTTCAGAGTGTAACTGCACTTTAAGCACTAACGCTGAGTAGCAGGAAAAAACTTCTTAACCGTAAGATCTATTAAGAGTGCAGAGCTGGCTCCCAGCGGCGAGGTGGGAATGCATAGACGTGAATCATTGGAAACAGGTCTAGCCCAGGCGCTAGGGAATAGCTGGGCTGCGGGGAGGGAGTGGGAAGGACTGGAAGGAGGAGAGGGTGCCTAGAGCTCCTTGGGCCCTGACGGTGGGTGGCAGTGGCGGCGGAAGTCTCCTTTCCCGGGGCCTCAGTCCAGAATCCCACCCACTCTGGGCTCGGCGGCTCCAAGCAGGACCTGGGAAAAGAGCACCTGGGCCAGCAGCCGACCTGGAGGGCGGTGGCAAGGCAGGAGGGCCAGGGCTGCTGAGCTGGACGGGACTGAGGCCTCCGTCTCCCTGGTTGTCTTGTTCCATGTCAATTACCAGCCTAAGCAAGCTTTTCAACCAGACATGGTCAGCCCCCCAGGGAAATGGGACTAGAGGCCAAGGAAGGTCTGGGTTATTTGGGGTTAAATAGCTACAGGAGGAAGCAGAGTCTGGGGAGGTTGGGGGAGGGGGGAGGGTACAGAGAAGGAGGCTGGGGATGGCAGATAGAAGGGGAATCTGGGGACGAAAAGATCCACGAGGTTCCTTCCAGCTGGAAAAGTCTCTGGCTCTAAGGAACATGAGAGTGAGGAGGCAAACTGAGCGCTAGACAGGACCTCCAACCAGCCACAGGCAAGTATCCTCATCTCCGGTCTCAGGGCCGTGGTCCGCTCATTGGTATGCCTATCAAGAGCCCATCTCTTGGGAAGATGCAGGGCTTGGGCTGGCAAGCATGGGCACTGGAGGACACCCATTAGGGGAAGGACAAAAAGCAAGGCTCAGGCCTGGCAGTGAAGAGATCTCAGCTGGGCCATGATTTGCTATGTGATCTCAAGCAAGTCTCTTTCCCTCTCTGGGCTGAAATGTACTCTTTGGTAGCCCATTGTGTGGAAGGAGGGCCAGGACTGGAATTTGAACCTGATCAATTCCTTTTACCCTCAGAGTAGAAGCTTCTTGCCAGGTAGAACATTCCAGGTTTTCTTGGTCTGGTGTGCTCTAGGACAGGATTTCCTGGGGGTTGAAAATAGAAATAGAAAGAGGCACACACACACACACACACACACACACATATGCACACACATTCACTCACTCACTCACTCACTCACTCGCTAGATGCTAGGGAATATTTAAGAGCTTTTTACAAATAGTAACTCACTTAATTTTCATGGCAGCTCTGCAAGGTAGGTACTAATGTCTCCATTTCATACATGAGGAAACTGAGGCACAGAGAGGTCAACAGACAGACTCAAGCACCAAACCAACTCTAAACTCAAAGACACTTGCTCAGCCTCCTTTCTGGTTTCTTTCTCCAGATCAGTGACCCCACCTCCCTCACCCCCTTCCAGGGCTTTGTTTCTCAATCACGGGGGCTTTCACAAACCGGGCTGCGTGAGGGCTCCCCTGCCTGAGCCAACTGGCCTCCTTGAGGTGCCCTTCACCTCCCCGTACTCCCTCCATTCCCTCCCCTCCTCTCTTGGCGAGCTGAGCCAGGCTCAGGTTTCTCCTTTTCCAGGCCGTCTCCTGCCTTGGGCTGGGCTCACTGACGAGATCTTGCTGACCTTGTACTTTCCATCCACCCTGGGGCTCTGGGCTCTGAAGGGACATATGAAGAGTACTGCACAGACTAATGAAAGGCTGGCCTCTTGCCCTTGGCCCCTTGTCCGAGAGAATGCACCCCCCCAGTGCCACCGAGCAGGCCTGACTAGGCCCCCACGGGTCTCTCTGAGCAGATCTAGGGTAGAAGCTTTGCTGAGGGCACTGGAAGAATTAAGGATGAGGACTGGGTACAATGTCCTTCTGGTTGTGTCAGAATCACAATGCAGTACCAACTCTGCCTAGCATCGGAGTCCTTTCCTCTTCAAGCTCCGTCCTTAGGAATCATAGCATTGCAGAGGGTTACAGCTGGATGGGCTCTTAGAAATCACCAGAGTCCAGACCTTTTGGTTCCAGGTGGGTAGCCTGAAGCCCAGAGAGAGCAAGGATGTACTCAAAGTTGCACAGCAAGACAGCCAGGGAAGCACAGTATAACCTAGGGTTCCAGAATCTTCCAGGTGACTGCCTTTTCCACTCAGCTCCTTGCAAGGCCTCTGGGGTCAGCTGTGTGCTCTTCGGGGTGACTCCGCTTGGGTCCCCACCCCTCACCGTGCACAAGATGTCCTCCTATCCACACGTACCCTGCCCCAGGGATGCAGACCCTTGGGAGTGAAGCGGGAGACACCCAGAATCCCAGACGAAAGGCAGAGACCAGGATGGCAGGGACTGAAACTGGGCCTCTGGAGTGGGAGTGGGCCTTCTGAGGCATGAGCTTGCCCTGTTTTTTTCCTGCCTTAGGGTCTCGCACAGACCCCTTGTGAGCTCCCCTCGAGGAAAATAGAGGCTGAGGGGAAACCCCCAGGCTCACTGTTTTGGTCTCTACCGATGCTTGAAAGTCTTGGAGGTCTCCAGCAGTCACTGACCCAGCCGCTGGGTTCTCCATCACACCTGCCTCCCTCAGGAGCCCTGAGTCCAATCTGGTGCCCTCTCCTACCTGATTTTCCAGGCTGCCCTGGGCCACCCAGGCTAGCTGAGCACTGTGGCCACAAGGGGGCACTAGCGCTCCATGGCTCTGGCGGGCTCGGGGCAGGGGGGCGGCGGGGGCTGCTTTCTCCCGGCTTGGGGTGGGGGCAGCAGGAGTTTGTGTTGGGCTCCCCCACTCCTGGCACCCTCCCATTTCCTCTTGGAAGTCTCCCTAATCCTCTTATACCGAGGGTCACGTCCCGGTCCCCGCGACGAGGTGTTTCATTTCAACTGGCCCCCACTACCCCTGGGGGAGCTCCATGAAAGGTGGGGAGAGGAGACCCCTTGGCCACAGAACCAGTTTCCTTGTTGCTTCCTTCAGCTTTCCTCTTTTGGGGGTGTCTGTCTCCTACCTGCTCACCCTCCTTTCCTTTCCTGGCCTGACTTCTTGCTTCTCATAGCCCTTGCTTCAAATCTCCTCTTCTGGGGTCTGTGCTCTTCTTTCTCCCTTATCAACTTCCACTCCCTCCTTCTCCTCACCAATGGCCCTCTTTCTCTCTCTTCCCTTCTCTCCTGGCCTTCCCTCTCCCTTCTCTGCTTCCTCTCTCCTCTCCCTTCTGCCTTTGCTCCCCAGTGACCCCTCAGGCTGGACCAGGGGAGTAGGCCTTGGCCCCAGCCCTGGCCTTCCACAAGCTGGCACAGGGAGTCAGGTAGGGGAAGTCAGTCGCTGCTGGAATCTGGGAGTGGAAGAGGCTCTGGGTCAGAAACTCTCTTCAGTTCACTTAGCAAAGGCAGCCTCTGGGAGTGGGCGGGGGTGGATTTAAAGAATCCAGATACTGGGGCCTGGTCTCAGCTCTGGCTTTTACTGGCTGTGTGGCTTTTCCCATCTGCTCCCTGGGCTTCAGCTTGCCCCCCCCAAGACAATGTGTGCTAGATCTCTTAGGACTCTTCCAGCTTGCGATTTTATTTTATTTTATTTTATTTTATTTTATTTTATTTTATTTTTCAGCAATGACTCTCCATCCCAGGAGGCCTTGAGCATTGCTTCTTCCAGATCCGCCTTCCCAGATTTGTCCTCATCATTCCCCTTGGTGTGACGGACAGGGTCTGGCCAGTGTCTGTGTGCTGCACTGGGAGAAGGCTGGGGTTGGACGTGGGCCATAAAGTCAGTGTGCTGAGGAATCTGTCTGGCATATTCGCTCACTGCCTTTGGAGGCCCCCGGGTAGGTCTTGGGGCAGATAATTGCAGAATATCCACACTGGAAGAGGCCCGGGGAGGAGGTAAGTCAAACATCGGTTGTAGACCCCACATAGGACCCACTCCCCCTGATCTCTACCCCTGAGATACAAACCCAAGGCCCACAGCCTGCTTTCTATGTCTCAGCTTTCAGAAGAATCCAACCCTTCCCTGTGGTATAAATAAAGAAACCAAGGTCCAAAGAGGGCCAAAGCCTTGCCCAGGTACACGAAGGAAGGCAGTGGCAAAGTGAGGCTGGGCCCCAGACCTCCTGCCTCCCAGACGTGGGCATTCAGGGGCTCTGAGGATGTGGGCGAGGCCATGCACTGGGTAGCTAAAGTGAAGGGAGAGGTGCATGTCCTCACCCACGGGCATGGCAAAGCTGGGGCCGGGGTTGGAGGCGGAAGCGGGTAAAGACCGTTGGTGGCTCCCACTGCTTGTGATGGGCGCACACTCATCATGGCAGTAAGGCAGACCTGGGACTGCTGGCGGTCCCTACCACAGCTGGAGGGTGGCACCCGAAGCTGCCAGTATGATTTATCACATTCTCCCTTTCTCCCCTCAGGCCCCAACCTTCTTGCAGACCCCAGAGAGGGCCCAGCCTGACTTCCAGGCAATTCACCTGTTTTTGATTTGAGACTCAGGTGGACTTTTCTTTCTTCTCATCAAAGCAGTGGTGAGGGGAAGGCAGGGCCCCATCCATCACCCCAGCCTCTCAGCAGCCTTGGAGAGGGGGAGGAGATGGGAGGGAAAGGCCCAGGGATCTTGCAGTCTCCTTAATTCCCAATGGGAGCCTCCCAGATAGCCAGGCAGAGCATCACTGGCCCAGACGTTGAGATCTTGGCTGCAAATGCTCAGGAGACAGACCACCTAGAGGTTCCTCCATTAGTACTCCAGATCCCTGGAGGTCCCCCAGCCAAGTTTTCTTTTCCATCCCCTGCTTCCTGGGTGGGGTGGTGTCTGGGAGGGGTTTGGGTCCCAAACAAAAGCAGAACAAAGATTTGGCACCCAGGGAAAGAGGAAGAGGGAGAGGGTAGAAACTTCATTTGGTTCTTATCACCTACTCTGTTCAACCTGTGATCCGTGCCATTTGGCCCTCTGGGTGCCATCCCATCCTCCAGATAAGGAAACTGAGGCTCAGAGAAGCACTATGTTGTATCCAAGGTCAAATTGCAAGAGAGTCAGTAATGGGAGTCAGATTCCAGGTCAGAGATGTTTGGCTCCACAGATAAGGCAGAGGAGGGGGGGTGGGGTGTCTGGATGCTGGCCCAGCCAGGAGAGAGATGAGC